>NC_053028.1:580565031-580657093 GCF_003073215.2 Triticum urartu
ATCTATGAAGATTTTCATGAATTGGATCACAATGCAGGCCTCACTGCTTTCCTCCACGACCAATGCGATCAGTATCTCTTACTCACAAATACTTTTGTGCAAAACTTTCATTTTCATTCTAGGAACTCACCACCTACGGTGGAGTTTCATTTATATGATGAGCATAAGGAGATGTCACTTTATGATTTCTGTCGGATTTGTTTAATCCCTTTTGAGGGCAAGACAGAAGAACCACATCATGATTATGTGGCTGGGTTTATTGATACTATCACTGTAGGAGAAACTAGAAAGGTTTCCGATGCACGAATCACTAGCATACATTTTCCTGTTTTACGCTACTTTGCATTATTTGCTAGTCATTGTTTAATTGGACGCGGAAACAGTGGAAACCTTAGTATCCCTGATATAATTATTCTGCACCACGGTTTATACAGTGATAACACTTTTATTATGGGCGGTATTATTGCTAGATGGTTAAGTATGAACCGTACTAAGGGTCCCATCTTTGGAGGCGTCTATGCCACACGCCTAGCTGCACATTTTAACATACCTATTAGGCATGCTGAGAAGGAAGAAAAGGTGCTGCCCCGTGTTTATTTAGATCATAAAAGTATGGTGGCACATGATTTTATTGTTAAGAATAGGGCAGGAGAGCTTAAGTATCAATTGTTCTTTAACAAACATCATCCTGAAACTATTACGTTGCCTGCTCCTTTTTTATTTAATTTTGTAGGACCCTACCTCGTTACCTGGGCTGCCATCCAAGCTTACAAGAATCCTGCACCAGCCCCGGAACAGGAACCACAAGATGAACCTCCATGACAATCTGTTTATTCTTGGGATCCAGAGATGACTGTCAGCCAGTGGTAGTCAGAGTCTTCTTCTTCATCACAATATGATCCCAACTATTCCTCCTCATCACAGTATGACCCCAACAACTATTATTATGGATATCCGCCAGGCCAGCCGTGGCCATAGACCAACTTAGGCCAAAAGCCTAAGCTTGGGGGAGTACATATTTCTCACCGACATTACATTTATGCTCACACACACTCATTGCTAGATGTCGGTGCTCATACTTTTTCACTATAATATCCATGCTAGTTTATTTTCTTTTTCCTGCTTTCTTCTTGTGTGTTTGTTAAACCTTAAGAAAAACCAAAAAAATTAGTAGTAGTTTATTTTTCTGCTGTATTAGTAATAATTAAAAAGAAAACCCAAAAATATTTCCCGTTCTTCTTTTGCTTGTTGGGAGCTTTCCCATGTAAATAGTTTTATTTCTTTTCTTTTCTTTGGGGGTCTGTAGGAGAAGACCATAATTAAATTGTTGAAGTGGCTCTTATATGCATTATTGTTGATTTAACCAAGAGCCCGTATTGCATTGTCTTCTCCTGTTTATTGAATGCTCGCAGATTCCAGCTTAGTCCAATGCACGTGCACCCTTATTATTATTCACACCGTTTGGTCATGCAAGTGAAAGGCAATTATGATGATATATGATGGACTGACTGAGATGAGAAAAGCTGGTATGAACTCGACCTCTTTTGTTTTTCTAAATATGATGAGTCCCTCGTTCTTGATTCAGCTTATCCTGAATAAACATGTTTGCAATGACAATTAGAGATCATAGTTGCTTGTGCCATGCTTGATTAGCTATGAGTTATAATGATTTACCTTGTGTGCCAACATGCTATTGAGATGATTATGATGTTGTATGATGGGTTGGTATCCTCCTTTGAATGATTTAAGTGGCTTGACTTGGCACATGTTCATGCATGTAGTTGAAACAAAATCAACATAGCCTTCACGATATTTATGTTCATGGTGGATTATATCCTAATCATGCTTGCATCCAATGTTTATTAATTTTAATGCATGTACATGGCTGTTGTCGCTCTCTAGTTGGTCGCTTCCCAGTCTTTTGGTAGCCTTCACTTGTACTAAGCGGGAATACTACTTGTGCATCCAATCCCTTAAACCCCAAAGTTATTCTAGATGAGTCCACCATACCTTCCTATATGCGGCCTCTACCTGCCGTTCCAAGTAAATTTGTATGTGCCAAACTCTAAACCTTCAAATAATCATTCTGTTTTGTATGCTCGAATAGCTCATGTATCAACAAAGGCTGTCCTTATCTTCCGTGTTAGGCGGGTTATTCTCAAGAGGAGTGGACTCCGCTCCTCACTCACGAGAAAATGGCTGGTCACCGGGATGCCCAGTCCCATGCTTTATGCAAACTAAATCAAAATTAATTGCAAACAAAACTCCCCCTGGGACCTGATGTATGTTGGAGGCACTCGTTGTTTCGAGCAAGCCATGGATTGATGTTTATTGGTGGAGGTGGAGTATAAAATTTACCATTCTATTTGGGAACCGCCTATAATGTGTTTAGCATGGAAGATATCGCCATCTCTTAGTTGTTACGTTGACAATGAAAGTATACCGCTCAAAATACAGTTTATCTCTATTTCAAAACCGATCTCTGGCACCTCTACAAATCCCTGCTTCCCTCTGCGAAGGGCTTATCCATTTACTTTTATGTTGAGTCATCACCCTCTTATTAAAAAGCACTAGCTGGAGAGCACAACCGTCATTTGCATTCATCACTATTAATTTATATTGGGTATGACTATGATTGGATCTCTTTTACCATGAATTACAATGTCTAGTCAGCCCTTGATCTTTAAAGGTGCTCTGCATTTATGTTTTGCAGTCTAAGAAAGGGCTAGCGAGATACCATCTTGTTATATCATATTATGATTGTTTTGAGAAAGTGTTGTCATCCGAGATTTATTATTATGACTTGCTAGTTGATTATGCTATTGATATGAGTAATTATGAGACCTGAGAATTATTGCAAATGTGGTTAGTTATGATCTATGCTGAAAACTTGAATGCTGGCTTGACATAGTTACAACAACAAGAGCAAACAGAGTTTGTAAAAGTTTTTCTTTCTTTCTTTCAGTTTGTCAACTGAATTGCTTGAGGACAAGCAAGGGTTTAAGCTTGGGGGAGTTGATACGTCTCCGCCGTATCTACTTTTCCAAACACTTTTGCCCTTGTTTTGGACTCTAACTTGTATGATTTGAATGGAACTAACCCGGACTGACGCTGTTTTCAGCAGAATTGGCATGGTGTTGTTTTATGTGCAGAAAACAAATATTCTCGGAATGACCTGAAACTCCACGAAACATCTTAGAAAAAACAATAAAAAATCCTCGCCAAAGATGAAGACCAGGGGGCCCACACCCTTCTCACGAGGGTGGGGGGCGCGCCCCCTAGGGCGCGCCCCGCTACCTCGTGGGCCCCCTGGAAACCCTCCGACGCCAACTCCAACTCTATATATTTGCTTTCGGAGAGAAAAAAATCAGAGAGAAGAAATCATCACGTTTTACGATACGGAGCCTCCGCCAAGCCCTAAAACCTCTCGGGAGGGCTGATCTGGAGTCCGTTCGGGGCTCCGGAGAGGGGGATTCGTCGCCGTCGTCATCATCAACCATCCTCCATCACCAATTTCATGATGCTCACCGCCGTGCGTGAGTAATTGCATCATAGGCTTGCTGGACGGTGATGGGTTGGATGAGATTTATCATGTAATCGAGTTAGTTTTGTTAGGGTTTGATCCCTAGTATCCATTATGTTCTGAGATTGATGTTGCTATGACTTTGCTATGCTTAATGCTTGTCACTAGGGCCCGAGTGCCATGATTTCAGATCTGAACCTATTATATTTTCATGAATATATGTGAGTTCTTGATCCTATCTTGCAACTCTATAGTCATCTACTATGTGTTATGATCCGGCAACCCCGAAGTGACAATAATCGGGACCACTCCCGGTGATGACCATAGTTTGAGGAGTTCATGTATTCACTATGTGCTAATGCTTTGTTCCGGTTCTCTATTAAAAGAGGCATTAATATCCCTTAGTTTCCAATAGGACCCCACTGCCACGGGAGGGTAGGACAAAAGATGGCATGCAAGTTCTTTTCCATAAGCACGTATGACTATATACGGAATACGTGCCTACATTACATTGATGAATTGGAGCTAGTTCTGTGTCACCCTATGTTATGACTGTTACATGATGAACCGCATCCAGCATAATTATCCATCACTGATCTGGTGCCTACGAGTTTTCCATATACTGGTTTACGCTTATTTACTTTCCCGCTGCTACTGTTATAATCACTACAAAATACCAAAAACATTACTTTTGTTGTCTTTACTTTTGTTGCCGCTACCGCCACTATCATATTACTTTGCTACTAAACACTTTGCTGCAGATACTAAGTTTCCTGGTGTGGTTGAATTGACAACTCAGCTGCTAATACTTGAGAATATTCTTTGGCTCCCCTTGTGTCGAATCAATAAATTTGGGTTGAATACTCTACCCTCGAAAGCTGTTGCGATCCCCTATACTTGTGGGTTATCAAGACTAATTTCTGGCGCCGTTGCCGGGGAGCATAGCTCTGTTCTTTGAGTCACTTGGGATTTATATCTGTTGGACACTATGAAGAACTTGAGAGATCCGAAAACCAAGATCTATCCCTCAACTACGAGGGGAGGTAAGGAACTGCCATCTAGCTCTGCACTTGATTCACCTTCTGTTATGAGTAAGTTTGCGACACCTACACCTGCTTCTGCTATTCGTTCTGATATGTCGCATGTTATTGATGATGCCACTTCTGCTATGCATGATACTTATGATGAAACTGCTTCTATGCCTGATACTACTGTTCCCCTTAGTGAATTTCTTGATGAACAAATTGCTATGGCTAGAGAAAAAGAAATTATTGAATCTGAATACGATGATGAAAGTGATGATGAAAATATGCCTGTTATTCCCGAGGATTATCTTTTTGATGTGGAATCTTCTGCCGCTATTTTAGCTTGCAAGGATAGATATGAGCGTAAGAGGTTATTAGTTAAATGGAACAAAGAATCATTTAGAGATAAAATGAGGCCCGACCCTGCTTTTGCTACTTCACCTATATGTGTTCCTGATAAGGACTATGAATTCTCTGTTGATCCTGATATAATTACTTTGGTTGAATCTAATCCGTTTTATGGCTATGAATCTGAAACTGTTGTGGCACATCTTACTAAGTTAAATGATATAGCTGCCCTATTCACTAATGATGAGAGATCGCGTTACCTTTATATACTCAAAATATTTCCGTTCTCATTAAAGGGTGATGCTAAGATATGGTTTAATTCTCTTGATCCTGGTTGTGTGCGTAGTCCCCAGGATATGATTTATTACTTCTCTACTAAATATTTCCCTGCTCATAAGAAACAAGCTGCTTTGAGGGAAATATACAACTTCGTGCAAATTGAAGAAGAGAGTCTCCCACAAGCTTGGGGGAGGCTTCTAAAGTTACTTAATGCTTTGCCAGATCATCCTCTTAAGAAACCTGAAATACTTGATATCTTTTATAATGGACTAACCGATGCTTCCAGAGATTACCTGGATAGTTGTGCTGGTTCTCTTTTCAGGGAAAGAACACCGAATGAAGCTGAAATTCTATTGAATAATATGTTGACAAATGAAAATAATTGGGCACCTCCTGAGCCAGCTCCTGCTCCAATTACTGAATCTATTCTTGAACCAACTCCGAAGAAGAGAGGTGTTCTATTTCTCAGTCCCGAAGATATGCAAGAGGCAAACAAATCTATGAAAGAAAAAGGTATTAAAGATGAAGACGTTAAGAATTTACCTCCTATTGAAGAAATACATGGTCTTAATTCACCGCCTGTTGAAGAAACATATGATCTCAATTCTTTATTTACTGAAGAACCTCCTGATCCTGATATCCCAACACAGGTAGTAAAGGTAAATTCTCTCTATAGATTTGATGAAGGTGATATCCCTCACTATAAGCCTGCTAGGCAATGCTTTGATGAGTTTGATAATTTTATTGTCAAACAAGAAAATTTCAATGCTTATTTTGGTAGACAATTGAAATGTGATTCCAATATGCTTAAATACTTGGGTGATTATATGGCTAATATTAAAGGTGAACTTAAACTTGTTAGCAAACATGCTTCTATGGTTACCACTCAAGTAGAACAAGTACTTAAGGCTCAAAAAGAAGTGCTTGATGAAATGAATAGTAAGAAAAATGATTATGCTGTTAGAGTGGCTACTAGAACTGGTAGAATGACTCAGGAACCTTTGTATCCTGAAGGCCACCCTAAGAGAATCGAGCAAGATTCTCAAAGAAATAATATTTATGTTCCTAGTTCTTCTAAAAAGAAGAAGAAGAAAAATGATAGAACTGTGCAAACTTCTAGTGAACCTGTTGCTGAACCACCTGATAATCCAAATGATATTTCTATGTCTGATGCTGAAACACAATCTGGTAATGAACATGAACCTAGTAAAAATATTAATGATGATGTTCATGATGATGCTCAACCTGGTAATGATAATGATGTAGAAATTGAACCTGCTGTTGATCTTAATAACCCACAATCAAAGAATCAACGTTATGATAAAAGATACTTTGTTGCTAGGAAACATGGTAAAGAAAGGGAACCTTGGGTTCAGAAACCCATGCCTTTTCCTCCAAAATCATCCAAGAAAAAGGATGATGAGGATTTTGAGCGCTTTGCTGAAATGATTAGGCCTATCTTTTTGCGTATGCGATTAACTGATGTGCTCAAAACAAATCCTTATGCTAAATATATGAAGGATATCATTACTAATAAAAGAAAGATACCGGAAGCTGAGATTTCCACCATGCTTGCTAATTATACTTTTAAGGGTGGAATACCAAAGAAACTTGGAGACCCCGGAGTACCTACTATACCTTGCTCCATTAAAAAGAATTATATTAAAAATGCTTTATGTGATCTTGGAGCCGGTGTTAGTGTTATGCATCCGGCATAATTATCCATCACTAATCCGGTTCCTACGAGTTTTTCATATACTGGTTTACGCTTATTTACTTTCCCGCTGCTACTGTTATAATCACTACAAAATACCAAAAACATTACTTTTGCTGTCTTTACTTTTGTTGCCGCTACCGCCACTATCATATTACTTTGCTACTAAACATTTTGCTGCAGATACTAAGTTTCCAGGTGTGGTTGAATTGACAACTCAGCTGCTAATACTTGAGAATATTCTTTGGCTCCCCTTGTGTCGAATCAATAAATTTGGGTTGAATACTCTACCCTCAAAAGCTGTTGAGATGCCCTATACTTGTGGGTTATCAGTGGAGCAACATGGGCCCCACGAGGGTGGAGGGCGCGGCTGGGGGGTAGGCGCGCCCCCTACCTCGTGCCCAGCCCAAATTGCTGTTTTCTTGCCTATTTCAGTGTTTTGAAGAAAAGGAATATCAAAGGGAGTCCAAATGGAATGAAAACTTCGGGAGAGTTATTTTTGGAATGGAAGCAATCCAGAAGACTTACAGTAGACGTTAGGGAAGCTTCGAGGTGGCCACGAGGCAGGGAGGCGCGCCCTACCCCCTGGGCGCGCGTCCCACCCTTGTGGGCCCCTCGTGGCTCCCCTGGCCGACTTCTTTCGCCTATATATGTCCATATACCCTAACAACATCGGGGAGCAGAATAGATCGGGAGTTCCGCCGCCAGAAGCCTCCGTAGCCACCGAAAACCAATCTAGACCCGTTCCGGCACCCAGCCGGAGGGGGGAATCCCTCTCCCGTGGCCATCTACATCATCCTGACGCTCTCCATGACGAGGAGGGAGTAGTCCACCCTCGGGGCTGAGGGTATGTATCAGTAGCTATGTGTTTGATCTCTCTCTCTCTCTCTCTCGTGTTCTTGAGGTGGTACGATCTTGATGTATCGCAAGCTTTTCATGACCCACAAGTGTAGGGGATCTATCGTAGTCCTTTCGATAGTAAGAGTGTCGAACCCAACGAGGAGCATAAGGAAATGATAAGCGGTTTTCAGCAAGGTATTCTCTGCAAGCACTGAAATTATAGGTAATACATAGTTTTGTGATAAGATAATTTGTAACGAGTAACAAGTAACAAGTAACAAAAGTAAATAAAGTGCAGCAAGGTGGCCCAATCCTTTTTGTAGCAAAGGAAAAGCCTGGACAAACTCTTATATGATGTAAAGCGCTCCCGAGGACACATGGGAATATCGTCAAGCTAGGTTTCATCACATTCATATGATTCGCGTTTGGTACTTTCATAATTTGGTATGTGGGTGGACCGGTGCTTGGGTACTGTCCTTACTTGGACAAGCATCCTACTTATGATTAACCTCTATTGCAAGCATCTGCAACTACAACAAAAGTATTAAGGTAAACCTAACCATAGCATGAAACATGTGGATCCAAATCAGCCCCTTACGAAGCAACGCATAAACTAGGGTTTAAGCTTCTTTAACTCTAGCAACCCATCTAAAAGGATCGAGAAGAGGTGTCTAGAGGGGGGTGATTAGACACTAAGTGCTAAAAGTTGCAGTTTTTAATTTCTTTAAGTTGAAGTGGAGTTTTGGCACAAGTTTAACAAACACAATACATATCAAGCAAGCATGCAAAGAGTATATGAGCAGCGGAAAGTAAAGCATGCAACTTGCAAGAATGTAAGGGGAAGGGTTTGGAATATTCAAACGCAATTGGAGACACGGATGTTTTTGTCGTGGTTCCGATAGGTGGTGCTATCGTACATCCACGTTGATGGAGACTTCAACCCACGAAGGGTAATGGTTGCGCGAGTCCACGGAGGGCTCCACCCACGAAGGGTCCATGAAGAAGCAACCTTGTCTATCCCATCATGGCCATCGCCCACGAAGGACTTGCCTCACTAGCGGTAGATCTTCATGAAGTAGGCGATCTCCTTGCCCTTACAAACTCCTTGGTTCAACTCCACAATCTTTGTTGGAGGCTCCCAAGTGACACCTAGCCAATCTAGGAGACACCACTCTCCAAGAAGTAACAAATGGTGTGTTGATGATGAACTCCTTGCTCTTGTGCTTCAAATGATAGTCTCCCCAACACTCAACTCTCTCTCACAGGATATGAATTTGGTGGAAAGAAGATTTGAGTGGAAAGCAACTTGGGAAGGCTAGAGATCAAGATTCATATGGTAGGAATGGAATATCTTGGCCTCAACACATGAGTAGGTGGTTCTCTCTCAGAAAATGTGTATTGGAAGTGTAGGTATGTTCTGATGGCTCTCTCCACGAATGAAGAGTGGGTGGAGGGGTATATATAGCCTCCACACAAAATCTAACCGTTACACACATTTTACCAATCTCGGTGAGACCGAATTGAGAAACTCGGTCGGACCGATTTAGCAAACCTAGTGACCGTTAGGATTTTCGGTGGGACTGAGATGCAACTCGGTAGGACCGATATGGTTAGGGTTAGGGCATAATGTAATCTCGGTGTGACAGATTACACAAACTCGGTGGGACCGATTTTGGTAATAAGCTAACCAGAGAGTTGGTCAGGTAAACTCGGTGGGACTGATCGCTCATTTCGGTGGGACCGAAATGTTACAAAAGGAAAACAGAGAGTTTACATTGCAATCTCGGTGGGACCAATCGCTCATCTCAGTAGGACCGAAACGTTATGAAGGGAAACAGAGAGATTACAACCCCATCTCGGTGTGACCGAAATCCCTATCAGTGAGACCGATTTGCCTAGGGTTTGTGGCAGTGGCTATGACATCTGAAACTCGGTGGCTCCGGATAGAAAGAATCGGTGGGGCTGAGTTTGACTTTTGGTTTAGGTCATATGTTGATGTGAGAAGGTAGTTGAGGGTTTTGGAGCATATCACTAAGCACTTTGAGGAAGCAAGCCATTAAGCAACACCTCATCCCTCCTTGATAGTATTGGCTTTTCCTATAGACTCAATGTGATCTTGGATCACTAAAATATAAAATGTAGAGTCTTGATCTTGAAGCTTGAGCCAATCCTTTGTCCTTAGCATCTTGAAGGGGTTCCACATCCTTTAGTCCATGCCACTTAATTTGTTGAACTTGTCTGAAACATACTAGGTAAAAGTATTAGTCCAACAAGAGATATGTTGTCATTAATTACCAAAATCACCCAGGGAGCACTTGTGCTTTCAATCTCCCCCTTTTTGGTAATTGATGGCAACATACATCAAGGCTTTAGATAAAGATATAGAGAGTAGCAGGTAAAGCTTTGGAAAGACATGTAACAAGCATAGGCTCCCCCTACATGTATGCAATCATGTGAATATGGAATATAGAAGCATGTGAGAGAATACCCATGACAGAGTAGGCAATGTGTTACATGTATCTTGGCTATATGCATCAAGGCAAAAGATATGAATATGGGAAATGTGCCTTCATGCCCATGAGTCCTTCTTGCAAACAGTATGTACATCAGCAAGAATTTCTCATACACATGACTATGATGCATATACTTACCTTGTGGTCTTGAGTTGGCTAGGATGGGATGAGCCTGCGTAAACAAGGTTAGATAACACAGATGCACCCACTAGCTAGAGCAAACAAAAGAAACACAAGAGTACCAAGACTAGGATGACATGTAGAGTGAGTACAGAGTACCACGATAGATATTGACATGTCCCCAAAGAGAAAGATATGCAATGAATTTAAGAATTCTCTTTCCCTTGGAAGTCTTGCTTCCCCTGAATCTAGCATGGGATACTGGGAGAAGATAGGGAACAGAAAAACAGAGCTAATGCAAATAAGCACATATGAACATGTCTTTCCCCCAAGAAGACATGTGGCATCTCTCCTCTTGAACATCAAGCATCTGGGATCCTCGAAGATTACTCTTTCCTGGAGTATTCCCTCCCCCTAGAGATCTCTCCCCCTAGAGATATTATTAAGCTTTGATGTGATCTCTCTCTCCCCCTTTGACATCAATTTCCAAGAAGGGTCTTCTAGAATTTGTTGTGAATGGGTTCGGTCCTTGAATCATAGTACAAAGCATTAAGGTAAATGTGATGCTTGCAGAGGACAAGATTCATTGAGTGGAGCTGGATCAAGAATAAAGAAGGAATAAATGGCAAAATGTTTTTCCTGTAGTGAAATCGGTGTCACTGAGTTGTATGCTTCGGTTGCTCCGAAAATCTTCGGTTAGACCGGAAACATGAAACCGGTGGAACCGAGTTCATCACAGAGAAAAACACTTGTCACCTCAACTCACTAGACAGATAAGATCGCACAGAGATTTGCAAAGAATTGGTTGCAGAAAATGCAAAACAAAAAGCAACGAAAAGAAACTAAAAGATCTAGATGAAGT
Organism: Triticum urartu; assembly: GCF_003073215.2. NCBI lineage: Eukaryota > Viridiplantae > Streptophyta > Magnoliopsida > Poales > Poaceae > Triticum > Triticum urartu. The sequence continues at coordinate 580,576,256 of NC_053028.1, forward strand.
TTTTTTTGAAAGGGGAAACAAATATGCATGAGACAAATGCAAGAGCATGGAAAAGAACACAAGAGAACTTTATCTAGAGTTGGGTGGCGACAAAGTCACCTATGTTAGAGTACATTGACTTAGGAGTCAAGTGAGATCACTTGATCATAGGTCGTACTCATCGTTTAAGCTCAAAATGGGGTTACCATTTTTCGTTTAAGTATCTTGATGTATTCACATCTTGTCGAGTTGCTTTGACTCATGACTTGGAGTAAAGCTACTCTAAGATGGAATAACATACCTTGGGTGGCGGTGGTGATCTTGATCATGTAGTTGAACTTGTGTGGGTTGCTCAAGGTTGATGTAGCCCATCAAGAGTTGGGAGCACCCTTTGGACTTTGAGTTCATCTACCTACATGGGTTAGTTTTCGCAAGGAAGAGCACTTGTGTATCCAACATGACAATCATGAAACTCAACATAGAATTTGTCAAAGGATATGTTTGAGAGGTTTCGTGCTTCCTTGTCATCAACCACCATTGTGTAGAGACTTGGTGATGTAGAGATTGCTCAAGATGTGAGTGAGTTGCAATGTCATAGATTAGATTCATCCAAGTACCTACAAGGGTTAGATAACATGCAAGATGCAAATTCTCAAGACATAAGATAATCATCATAGGATAAATATCAAGAGATTAGTCGTAAGGTCAAGTCTTGCATGTATCCAATGGAGTTCCTACTCCAAGTTTGAAGCATCAATGATGTTCAATTCACCTCTTAACCTGCAAAACACTTTCTCATCAAGTGGTTTAGTGAATATATCCGCTAATTGCTTATCGGTGCGAACATGCTTAAGGTTTATGTCACCCTTAGCAACATGATCTCGAATGAAATGATGACGAACTTCAATATGCTTAGTTCGAGAGTGTTGCACGGGATTGTGAGCAATCTTTATAGCACTTTCATTGTCACAAAGTAATGGAACATGTTTCACATATATCCCATAATCTTTAAGAGTTTGGGTCATCCAAAGTAATTGAGCACAACATGAACCAGCGACAATGTATTCCGCTTCGGCAGTGGATAAGGATACCGAGTTTTGTTTCTTGGAAGACCAAGACACAAGAGATCTACCAAGGAATTGACAAGTACCCGAAGTGGACTTTCTATCAACCTTGTCACCGGCATAGTCCGAGTCAGAGTAGCCAACAAGATCAAACGAAGCCCTCTTTGGATACCAAATGCCAAAATTTGGTGTATGTATCAAGTATCTCACTATCCTCTTCACGGCCTTAAGATGACATTCCTTAGGAGCAGCTTGATATCGTGCACACATGCACACACTCAGCATGATATCGGGACGCGAAGAACATAGATATAATAATGAACCAATCATAGAGCGATAAACTTTTTGATCGACCGGTTCACCATCTTTGGTCAAATCAAGGTGTCCACTAGTAGGCATGGGTGTAGTCATACCTTTGCATTCTTGCATATTTAACTTCTTGAATAAGTCCTTGGTGTACTTTGTTTGAGAGACAAAGGTGCCTTCCTTAGTTTTCTTGATTTGCAAACCAAGAAAGAATTTGAGTTCACTCATCATAGACATCTCAAACTTCTCCGACATTAGCTTCCCAAACTTTTCACTAAAATGAGGGTTAGTTGATCCAAATATAATATCATCGACATAAATTTGGCATACAAATAGTTCTCCATTAACCCTTTTAGTAAAAAGAGTAGAATCTATTTTTTCCAATTTCAAAGCCTTTTTCAATAAGAAACTTGGTCAAGCATTTATACCATGCTCTAGGAGCTTGTTTAAGACCATAAAGGGCTTTCTGAAGTTTGTAAACATGATTAGGTTTCTTAGGCTTGACAAAGCCGGGAGGTTGCTTAACATAAACTTCCTCCTCAATTTCACCATTTAGAAAAGCACTTTTAATGTCCATTTGGTACAAAGTGATATCATGGTGATTAGCATAGGCAAGTAAGATGTGAATGGACTCAAATCAAGAAACGGGAGCATATGTCTCACCATTGTCCATACCTTCGACTTGTGTGTAGCCTTGGGCGACGAGACGCGCTTTGTTGCGAACCACTTGTCCATCTTCATCTTGCTTATTGCGAAACACCCATTTGGTACCGATGATGTTGTGGTTGCTGTCAAGCTTTTCAACCAACGTCTACACTTGATTTCTCTCAAAGTTGTGTAGCTCTTCATGCATAGCGTTTATCCAATCCGGATCTTCCAATGCTTCTTCAACCTTCATAGGTTCAATGCGAGAGATGAATGAATAGTGTTCACAAAAGTTAGATAAACGAGTTTTTGAGCGAGTGATTCTCCCGGTTTGGATATCATTGTAGATTTGCTCCACGAGATGATCTTTAGCAATTCTTGCTCGAACTCGTGAAAGATTTTGCTTGGGTCTTTGTTGAACATCTTCTTCATCTTGTTCTTCTTCTTGGCCTTCTTCATTGTTAGCATTGTCGTTCTCTTGTCGTGGTGGAGAAGGAGGTTGTTGACGTTCATCTTGGTGCACTTCCTCGTTTTCTTCATCTTGGTGTGTCCCACTCGTGGATGCTTCCGTATCAACTCTTCGTTCACCTTGTCATGAGGTACATGTTTCCACTTGGACGGACGAGGTACTCTCCTTTATCTCCATTGGATGAATCTTGCCAATAGACAAGTCTTGGATTGCTTCAGAGGGATCTTTGTCTCCTACATCAATTGGCAATTGCTCTACTTGCGAGCCGTTAGATACATAAAACTTCACATCTACCGTTTCTTCAACCTTTCGGGTGAAATTGTTGTAGACACGGTATGTGTGAGAGTTTGAGCCATAACCAAGTAAGAAACCTTCATGAGACTTAGGAGCAAATTTAGAACGACGATGCTTATCAAGAATGTAGCACTTTGAGCCGAATACTCGAAAGTATCCAACTTGGGGTTTGTTACCCGTGAGGAGCTCGTATGCCGTCTTGCCGAGTAGTTTGAGAAGATACAAACGATTTGTTGCATGACAAGCTGTCTCAACCGCTTCCGCCCAAAAGTGTTTTGGCATCTTGTACTCATCAAGCATCGTTCTTGCCATCTCGATAAGAGTCTGGTTCTTCCTCTCAACAACTCCATTTTGTTGAGGTGTGTACGTAGCCGAGAACTCATGTGTAATCCCTTCTTCATCAAGAATGGTGTCCACATTTGTGTTCTTGAACTCCGTTCCATTGTCGCTCCGAACCTTCTTGATCTTCACATCAAATTGATTTTGGGCCTTCCTAGCAAAGTTTTTGAAGATCTTTTGGACCTGGGATTTGTCATCAAGAAAGAAGACCCACATAAATCTTGAAAAATCATCAACTATGACCAGACCAAATGAGTTACCACCGAGACTCTTGTAGGCGTTTGGACCAAAGAGATCCATGCGAAGTAGCTCGAGTGGTCTTCTTGTGGTCATGATGTTCTTAGCGTGATGACTTCCTCCAACTTGTTTCCCTGCTTGACAAGCACTACAAAGTCTATCCTTGTCAAATATGACATCGTTAACGCCAAGGATATAATTTCCTTTAATGAGTTCGTCAAGGTTTCGCATGCCCACATGGCCTAGCCTTCTATGCCACAACCAGCCTTTCGAAGATTTAGCAATTAAGCAAGTTTTAGGTTGAGACTTTTTAGTGAAATCAACAATTTAAAGATCTCCTCTACGTATACCGGTAAAGACCATTTTATGATTATCTCTACGAAACACTTGGCAGTCTACTTCAGTAAATAGGACATTGAAACCGAAATCAGCAAGTCTAGATACTGAAAGTAAGTTGTAGCCAAGAGATTCAACCAGCATGACATTTTGTATGGAGCTATCATGTGAGATGGCCACCTTACCCTTTGAATTATCACCAAAAGTGACATACTTTCGAGGGCCATCGTTTTCATCAAGCTCACGGAACATTTCTTTATCTCCGGTCATATGATCAGTACATCCACTATCAAGGACCCATTCCTTTCCTCCAGCCATGTAGCCGCGAAGATTTGCCATAAGACCAAAGTGTCTCATCGCATCATCGAGATCATAGTCACTATCATCATCATCCTCATCAGAGTATCCATGTTCAACATCATCTTCTGATTGGTCAATTCCTAGAGAGGGTAATTCATTAGATAAATGATCATTTCTATAGTTATCTTTATGAATTCTAATAGCTCTGGAAATGATATTGCTAATGATTCCAACATCTCCTTTGGCACTTGTAAGATTAGTAAGCTCAAATAAGCAGTCACCAAATTTGGGATCATTGGAACTCATCTTAATCAAGGCAATAGACTTATGGAGGATTTCATCTAGATCTTTCAAGGAATAATTTGGAAAGAGTTCCTCAAGAAATTTCCATATGGTGTAGGCACACTTAAGAGTAGGCAAACATCCAATCAAGTTTCTAGGCAAGCCTCTAGTGATAAGATTAACAGTTCTAAGATTGCGAATCATGTCAATTGACTCATCAAGGGTAGGATGCATGGGATCAACATGAGGTGCACAAGGGCTAGCAATATACTTGTTCAAGTGATATTCATTGAAAATCTCAAGCATTTCATTTTTCCACTCATGAAAATATTCTCCATCAAGAATAGGCACTCTATGTCTAAGACTCCCCAAAGTAGACTCATCCATCTTCCTCCAATGGTGTTTAAACCAAGGCAATGGAGACCAATGCTCTGATACCAATTGAAAGGATCGAGAAGAGGTTTCTAGAGGGGGGGGGGGGGGATTAGACACCAAGTGCTAAAAGTTGCAGTTTTTAATTTCTTTAAGTTGAAGTGGAGTTTTGGCACAAGTTTAACAAACACAATACATATCAAGCAAGCATGCAAATAGTATATGAGAAGCGGAAAGTAAAGCATGCAACTTGCAAGAATGTAAGGGGAAGGGTTTGGAATATTCAAACGCAATTGGAGACACGGATGTTTTTGTCGTGGTTCCGATAGGTGATGCTATCGTACATCCACGTTGATGGAGACTTCAACCCACAAAGGGTAACAGTTGCGCGAGTCCATGGAGGGCTCCACCCACGAAGGGTCCACGAAGAAGCAACCTTGTCTATCCCATCATGGCCATCGCCCACGAAGGACTTGCCTCACTAGCGGTAGATCTTCACGAAGTAGGCGCTCTCCTTGCCCTTACAAACTCCTTGGTTCAACTCCACAATCTTTGTCAGAGGCTCCCAAGTGACACCTAGCCAATCTAGGAGACACCACTCTCCAAGAAGTAACAAATGGTGTGTTGATGATGAACTCCTTGCTCTTGTGCTTCAAATGATAGTCTCCCCAACACTCAACTCTCTCTCACAGGATATGAATTTGGTGGAAAGAAGATTTGAGTGGAAAGCAACTTGGGAAGGCTAGAGATCAAGACTCATATGGTAGGAATGGAATATCTTGGCCTCAACACATGAGTAGGTGGTTCTCTCTCAAAAAATGTGTTTTGGAAGTGTAGGTATGTTCTGATGGCTCTCTCCACGATTAAAGAGTGGGTGGAGGGGTATATACAGCCTCCACACAAAATCTAACCGTTACACAAAATTTACCAATCTCGGTGAGACCGAATTGAGAAACTCGGTCGGACCAATTTAGCAAACCTAGTGACCGTTAGGATTTTCGGTGGGACTGAGATGCAACTCGGCAGGACCGATATAGTTAGGGTTAGGGCATAACGTAATCTTGGTGTGACCGATTACACAAACTCGGTGGGATCGATTTGGTAATAAGCTAACCAGAGAGTTGGTCAGGTAAACTCGGTGGGACCGATCGCTCATTTCGGTGGGACCGAAATGTTACAAAAGGAAAACAGAGAGTTTACATTGCAATCTCAGTGGGACCGATCGCTCATCTCGGTAGGACCGAAACGTTACGAAGGGAAACAGAGAGATTACAACCCCATCTCGGTGTGACCGAAATCCCTATCGGTGAGACCGATTTGCCTAGGGTTTGTGGCAGTGGCTATGACATCTGAAACTCGGTGGCTCCGGATAGAAAGAATCGGCGGGGCCGAGTTTGAGTTTTGGTTTAGGTCATATGTGGATGTGAGAAGGCAGTTGAGGGTTTTGGAGCATATCACTAAGCACTTTGAGCAAGCAAGCCATTAAGCAACACCTCATCCCTCCTTGATAGTATTGGCTTTTCCTATAGACTCAATGTGATCTTGGATCACTAAAATATATAATGTAGAGTCTTGATCTTGAAGCTTGAGCCAATCCTTTGTCCTTAGCATCTTGAAGGGCTTCCACATCCTTTAGTCCATGCCACTTAATTTGTTGAACTTGTCTGAAACATACTAGGTAAAAGTATTAGTCCAACAAGAGATATGTTGTCATTAATTATCAAAATCACCCAGGGAGCACTTGTGCTTTCACCATCATCTACTTATTACTTCCCAATGCCTTCCTCTAGGCCCAAATAATGGTGAAGTGTCATGTAGTCGACGTTCACATAACACAACTAGAGGAGAGACAAGATACATCTCATCAAAATATTGAACGAATACCAAATTCGCATGACTACTAATAGCAAGACTTCTCCCATGTCCTCAGAAACAAACATAACTACTCACAAAGCATATTCATGTTCATAATCAGAGGGGTATTAATATGCATAAAGGATCTGAACATATGATCTTCCACCAAGTAAACCAACTAGCATCAACTACAAGGAGTAATTAACACTACTAGCAACCCACGGGTACCAATCCCAGACTTGGAGACAAGAATTGGATACAAGAGATGATCTAGGGTTTTGAGAGGAGATGGTGTTGGTGAAGATGTTGATGGAGATTGCCCTCTCCCGATGAGAGGAGCATTGGTGATGACGATGGCGATGATTTCCCCCCTCCCGGAGGGAAGTTTCCCCGGCAGAATAGCTCCGCCAGAGCCCTAGAATGGTTCCGCCAAGGTTCCGCCTCGTGGCGGCAGAGTCTCATCCGGAAAGATGGCTTATGATTTTTTTTCTCATCGAAAGACTCCATATAGAAGAAGATGGTCATCGGAGGGCCACCAGGGGGCCCACGAGGTAGGGGGGCACGCCCAGGGGGGTAGGGCATGCCAACCACCCTCGTGGGAAGGTTGTGGCCCCCCTGGTGAACTTCTTGCGCTCAGTATTTTTTATATATTCTGAAAACGTCTTCCGTGAAGTTTCAGGACTTTTGGAGCTGTGCAGAATAGGTCTCTAATATTTGCTCCTTTTCCAGCCCAGAATCCCAGCTGCAAAATGGACGTATCAACTCCCCCAAGGTTAGACCTCGCTTGTCCTCAAGCGAAAGCCGAAATCGAAAAATTTGTCCACAGATTTAGATATAGAGGTGTCGATAAAAATAAAATACGGACATGAGGGCATCATGATCATTCTTAGAACAACAACTTATTTACTTCTTGTCATATGATCTCTTATGCTAAAGTAACAATTCAATCACAATTTCAAGTATGAATCATAAACTTCCTTGAAAAACTAACAAACTATAAGCTCAGTCATTGGAGCAATTGCAATTTATCATAACATAGGAAAGAGTCAATATGAGAGCTTTTCAGCAAGTCCACATACTCAACTATCATATAGTCTTTCACAATTGCTAACACTCACGCAATACTTATGGGTATGGAGTTTTAATCGGACACAGAGAAAGATAGGGGCTTATAGTTTTGCCTCCCCACGTTTTACCTCAAGGGTAATGTCAACAATGATAGTTCATGAAAACTCACATCCAATTAGCCATATATACCAGGATCTTTCCAACATGTTGTGCTTGCCAAAAGACAAAATGTAAAAATGAAGGGTGAAGATCACCATGACTCTTATGTAAGGTAGGAGATAAAGGTAAAAGATAGGCCCTTCGCAGAGGGAAGCAGAGGTTGTCATGCGCTTTTATGGTTGGATGCACAAAATCTTAATGCGAAAAAACGTCACTTTATATTGCCACTTGTGATATGGACCTTTATTATGCAGTCTGTCGCTTTTATTTCTTCCATATCACACGATCGTATAAAGCTTATTTCCTCCACACCAATCAATCATACATATTTAGAGTGCTTGCACCGATGACAACTTACTTGAAGGATCTTACTCAATCCATAGGTAGATATGGTGGACTCTCATGGCAAAACTGGTTTAAGGGTGTTTGGAAGCACAAGTAGTATCTCTACTTGGTGCAAAGAATTTGGCTAGCATGAGAGGGAAAGGCAAGCTCAACCATGTTGGATGATCCATGACAATATAATTTATCTCAGATGTAAGAAAACATAACCCATTACGTTGTCTTGCTTGTCCAACGTCAACTCTTTAGCATGTCATATTTTAATGAGTGCTCACAATCATAAAAGATGTCCAAGATAGTATATTTATATGTGAATACCTCTCTTTCTTTATTACTTCCTATTAATTGCAATGATGACCAAAACTATGTTCGTCAACTCTCAACAACTTTTATTCATCATACTCTTTCTATGTGAGCTCATTACTCTCCATAAGATCCATATGATCTCTTTGTTTCTTTTTATTCTTTCACTTTTCTTTTATTCACTTAAGATATTACCAAAATAATCAGGCCCTTGACTCAACATTAATATTGATTATATATAGCTCACAGACTCGATTACATAGAAGGATCATAAAGCAAAACTCACAACTAGATCATACTAAAAACTCTATACTACTAGATCAAGATATTACCAAAAGGATCAAACTAAGAAAAGCGGTGAAGATAAATGTGATGGTGATACGATACCGGGGCACTCCCCCAAGCTTGGCAGTTGCCAAGGGGAGTGCCCATACCCGATGCTTAGTTCTTCTTTGTTGGTGAAGAAGATGGTGGTTTTGTTGATGGCGTAGGCTTCTTCCTTAATTTGCGCTTGAGGACAGAATTTTGGTCCCTTATGTCCTCCATCTCCTGCTCCAGTCTCAGTATCATTTTTTGCATAGTTCCTATTTGTTTTCCTGCAAGAGGCGAAAAGGGATAAACTCGATCTTAGGTTTCTTTACTCTATCAGGGAGGCTTGACTTTTTGAACTCCACATGCATGTCCCCAGGTGTAACACCCTCGATGCGGCTATATCTCCCACGTGTCGAAGCACGACTTAGAGGCATAACCGCATTGAAAGCAATGTCGCAAGTGAGGTAATCTTCACACAACCCATGTAATACATAAGGGAAGAGATACATAGTTGGCTTACAATCGCCACTTCACACAAATACATGAATAAAGCATTACAACCACCAGATACAATCAAGGTCCGACTACGGAACCAAAATAAAAGAAGACTACCCCAAAAGCTACACAGATCCCCGATCGACCCCAACTGGGCTCCACTACTGATCAACTAGAAAACGGAACAATATAAAGGACAAGATCTTCATCGAGCTCCTCCTTGAGCTTGGTTGCATCATCTGCACGGTTCAACGGCACCTGCAAGCTGGTTCTGGAAGTATCTGTAAGTCACGGGGACTCAGCAATCTCATACCCTCGCGATCAAGACTATTTAAGCTTATAGGTAAGGTAAAGGTATGATGTGGAGCTGCAGCAAGCGACTAGCATATATGGTGGCTAACTTATTCGCAAAAGAGAGCGAGAAGAGAAGGCAAAAGCACGGTCGAACAACTATGATCAAGAAGTGATCCTAGAACAACCTACGTCAAGCATTACTCCAACACCGTGTTCACTTCCTGGACTCTGCTGAGAAGAGACCATCACGGTTACACACGCGGTTGGTGCATTTTAATTAAGGTCAACTTCAGGTTTTCTACAACCGGACATTAACAAATTCCCATCTGCCCATAACCGCGGGCACAGCTTTCGAAAGTTCAAAACCCTGCAGGGGTGTCCCAACTTAGCCCATCACAAGCTCTCACGGTCAACGAAGGATATTCCTCCTCCCAAGACAATCCGATCAGGCTCGGCATCCAGGTTACAAGACATCCTCGACAATGGTAAAACAAGTCCAGCAACACCGCCCGAATGTGCCGACAAATCCCGATAGGAGCTGCACATATCTCGTTCTCAGGGCACACTCAGATGAGACATCCTACGAGTAAAACCAACCCTCAAGTTGCCCCGAGGTGGCCCTGCAGTCTACTCGGTCGGACCAACACTCAGAGGAGCACTGGCCCAGGGGTTAAAATAATGATGACACTTGAGTCTGCAGAACCCAAGGGAAAGAAAAGGCTAGGTGGCGAATGGTAAAACCAATGTTGGGCATTGCTGGAGGAATTTTATTCAAGGCGAACTGTCAAGGGGTTCCCATTATAACCCAACCGCAAAAGAAACGCAAAATCCGGGAACATAACACCGATATGACGGAAACTAGGGCGGCAAGAGTGGAACAAAACACCAGGCATAAGGCTGAGCCTTCCACCCTTTACCAAGTATATAGATGCGTTAATTAAAATAAGAGGTATTCTGATATCCCAACAAGTAAACCTATTCCAACAAGGAACAATATCTCCATGTTCCAACAAGAAAACAAAACTTCAATCTTCACCTGCAACTAACAACGCTATAAGAGGGGCTGAGCAAAGCGGTAACATAGCCAAACAACGGTTTGCTAGGACAAGGTGGGTTAGAGGCTTGGTTCAACAATAGGGGAGGCATGATAAGCAAGTGGTAGGTATCGCAGCATTGGCATAGCAAAAGAGCAAGAAACTAGCAAGCAAAGATAGAAGTGATTTCGAAGGTATGGTCATCTTGCCTGAAATCCCGCAAAGAAAAAGAACGAGTCCATGAAGAAGACAAACGGACGTAGTCGAATGGATCCTCACAAACACGACGTTACCGGAACCAACCCGAAGAAGCAACACCGGAAAGAAGCACACAACATAGTAAACAACCACCACATAAACATGGCATGATGCACAATCAAGTATGATGCATGTCCGGTTTAATGAGGCACGGCATGGCAAAGTGCACAAACAATCCTACAAATTAAGTGGAGCTCATTATGCAACGGAGTTGCATATTGAAGAAAACACCACAAGACTTATTTAGTTCACTCTCGTTTATGTACCCAACAATATTAAATGTTGATTAACATGGCAAGAGGGTGAAGCATAATAAAACTACCTGACTAGTCAAGTTTAATGAGGCCGGAAATAACAAACAACAATTCCGGAAACTCCTCATGTGCATATTTTAAGGTTTGGTACTGTTCTGCCCTAAACCATGTTTTAGAGTTGTTAAATATGCAAAGTAAGGCCACCATGTTAAACTAGGCAAAATTCTACCCCATTTACATATAAAGTTTATTAGAAACCGAGCTACGGTTATTTAGTTATGAATTAAAGCATTTTAACATGGCATAGGAGCAAATTTAACCAAACAGCATATTAAACATTTCAAACATGCATGAAAGTTGCATATTATTAAACTAGACAAAATTCTAAGCAAGTTTCATATAAAGTTTGTTTAATATGGATGCACGGTTTGAGAGTTATTAAATGCATGAAGAGCCAGGGGTAATCTGTAAATATGCAGTTTTCTGTAAATAGCAAAATTTGTTCATAGCAGAAAAAAATACATCGGGTCGAATCTGTTCTTGGGCCAATAGAGAGGCGTTGGGGAGCAGCTCACCCATTGGGCTGAGGCCCACAACGGAGAGGAGAGGGGCGCGCTGGGCCGGGGAAGCAGTAGACCGGCGGATGGGCCTTGGCGCTGGAGGCCCATGGCGAAGACGAGGTAGGGGAGCGCCGGCGCGGTCAACGCACGAGGGCAGCGCGCCTGTCTTCGATTCAGAGGAAGCAGGACGTGGCGCTGATCTGCTCGTATCTGAAGAAAAACAGCAGCGAGGCTTCGGACGACGACGGCATGGGACTTGGCGCGCGGCGGAGCGACGGGAACGGGAGCAGAGGTCTGGCGGCGCTGCTAGTGGAGCTCTCCGGCGGGAGGACGGTGAGCTTGGGGCTGCTTGTGCGCCTCGTGGTCCTGCTGGAAGCAGACGAAGCAAAGGAACGGCGGCACTAGAGTGGCTCGAGGCAGGGGCTTCGTCCTCCTCTCCTCGATAGGTAGAAGACCAGCGGCGGCGTGGGACTTGGCGGCCTCGACGATCACAGGGAGGCGCGGAACGAAGTCAGTGAAAGTCGAAGAGGGGGATCCGGCGCGAATGGAGCTCCGGTGCGAAATCCATGGAGGCCAGCGTGTCTTGTTCTCCCTGTGAAAGAAAAACAGAGGGAGTTGGAGGGAGTTACGGCATGGAAGGAGGAAGGAAGGAACGGAAGGGGAAGACGAAGGGGAGGACGACGTTGAGGCGACCGAGCTCGAGGAGAGGTACAGGAGGGCTCAAGCACTAGTTCCAATCCGCCCTGGTTTGAAGCACGGGAGGAGGGAGGCGGCCAGGAGGGTTGCTTGGCGCGAGGATCTTTCTTCCTTGCTGGATCCTGGTGACGCGGTTGCCGGCAACGGCAGGGGAGCGAGGTCGCTCGGGGCCTGGCTGGTCTCGGGATGAATCCAGAGGAGGTGTGGGAGCGAAAGCAGCGCCTTGATCCATTCGGGATCGAGCGAGGTAGGTGGTGCTGCGGGTTGGCTCGGGTAGAGTGGATCGGGAGGTGGAGGCTGGTTGGGTGGCTGAGGAAATCGAGGAGGATTTGGAATGAGCGGCGGCGGCGAGTGAGGGGATGGATGGGACAGCCGTCCGAGATTTTAGGGTTAGGTTGTTTATATAGGTAGGGGAAATAGGGTAAGGGGGTATTCAGTCCGTCGGATCGTAATCAGGCGGTCGAGAATAAATTGGTTAGGGAGTCCAATTAACAAAACGGAGACGTTTTGTAGACGTTTGGGGATGATCCGGATCCAACGGTGACGAGTGCCCGGTTTGGGTCCAGGACAGCTCTCGGACGCGCGCGCGAGGAGGGCCGTGGGCTGACGAGAGAGCTTAGGCTAGGCCTGGCGGTAGGTAGTGGGCTGTGTAGACGGTCTCGAGCTGAGAGAATAGAAGAGAGGGAGGCCCGGCGACTGTTTCCGGAGACCGAAAACGTCCAACGTGTGTGCCCAGCAATAATGCCGCTATATTTTAACGGTTGGGCTATCAAACGAACTCCGAATGCGATGAAACTTGACAGGCGGTCTATCTAAACTGTAACAAGACCACACGCCAACTTTCATCCCATTCTGAGAACATTTTCCGGCCACTTATTAAAATACTATTTCGGACATGCCACGGGCGCGTGCAAGTGAGTCTGGCCTCAGAACGGACAACGGAAGGAACTGGGAGACTCGGACGAATGCAAGTTTTGAAAACATGATGATGCAATGCACATGATGACATGATAAAATGCAACACGCAAGCAAATGAAATGGCAACGATAGCGAATAACTGGAGGACACCTGGCACGTCGGTCTTGGGGCATCACAACACTCCACCACTACGAGAGGATCTCGTCTCGAGATCTAGAATGTCACCAGAGGGAAAACGGAAGAGAAAGAGAAGAGGTAAACCTAAGTTGCTTCTTTGACAAACGAGTGAGACCAAAGAACCTTGAAAAGGTTGAGCAAAAGAAAGAAAGAAAGCAACGGAGAAGAATAAAGTTGAAAGCACTCCATTACGAAAGAGGAATAAGAAAGAACCGATTCGGGTAGCACTTCGGTTGAAAAGAGATGAAGACTTGATAAAATGAAATAGCTTGAGCAAAAGGGACAGAACACTCCGGTTAAATGGATGAGCACAAAAAAGCAAGGTCTTTGACAAAACGAGATGATGGGTTGAAAAGAGCAACATCACAATACCTCCGGAACAAAAGAATAGAAGATAGATAATTGAAATAGGAGAATGGAGAAGAAAATGTCAACTTCTGTCACAAAAGAGCTTGAAAAGGCATCTTTAGGAGAAGGGTTAAACGGAATTGTTGTAGAAAAACCAACAATGAAAGGATAAGCTTGATATGGTCTTATGGAAAGCGTCTCCAAATCAAGAGGTGAAATTCTGCCACTGACGAAAAATAATAGATTGGATCGATATCAATAAGGAGGCGAGAAACTATTTCACCGGGAGAGTAGATGAAGAAACTTGGGTCATTTGTAAGCACCATAAATGGCAACAATCCTTAGGGAAGGCTTTAGGTGAAAATAAACCAAGATAACTCGAGTGACGAGATTGATGGATTTAAGATACCTCATTCTTGACAACATGTGAATCATGAAACATGAACTCAAGTTATGAAGAATTACATAACACCACCTCAAAAGATAAGGTAGAAGGAATTGCACTCCGGATTGCAAGATGAAGAATGCTTGCGCTCCTCTGAAAAGAATCTTGATGAACACTTCGAGAAGGAATTAAATCCTTGATGAACCATCATGTTAAACATCCATGAAGAACTCCGGTAAACAAAATGATGATAAAAATAAAGAGAAGTTGAAAACACAAGGTGAAACCTTGTAATGATTTAGAAGGAGCTTCGCGATAATTTGAGCTTGGAACTCCGGGAGAGAAGGATGAACAAAAGAAATCAAGAATTTATTCGTCATGAACAAACTCCGAAGGAAGGAATTGATCACTTGGGTGAAACAAGAATAAGAATTACATTATGCGTATCCTTCACCAATTAAATTGATGACCAGCAAACGGATTTGGCATAGTACTTACTCTTGAAGAAACGATTAGAATAGATATAGCGCAACTTGAGAATGTCTTTGATGATCCACCGGTAGGATGACATAACGGATGAATTGATACAAAAAATAAAGGAAGCGAAATCTTGAACGAACCACCGTTAGGATTGAAAACAAATAGATAGATATGATAGCAAGGAAGAAAAATCCTGAATAGCTATCGTAAGAATTGGAAATGAACGAAGTAAAGGGATGAATCACCGGTAAGAATTAGAGAACGAGTGAGTATACTTGAGGGGATTTAGATACCACTGAAACGAAGAGATCATGATCTAATTTGAGAATATTGAATGATGCACCGGTAAGATTTGGAGAATGATAGCTGAAGGCTGAGAATGAATAATTCTGAGATGATGGGCTCCAGATAATCAAACTGAACAGAATCTTGAATTGATCCGGATGGGTGAAAATCTCACAAACGAAAACAATTATGAGAGGATGGCAGAGAATGGGGCAATATTTAAAAGAAACTCTTCTTCGGTCTTCAAAATCTGAGAATGACGATGAGGAACACCACCAAATTGTTGAGATACTCCGGAATGAAAAATGTAAAGGTTGAGTCAACGGTGAAAATAATTTGAAAGATCTTGGAGAAAGGCATTAGACTGATGATAACTCATTCTTACGTCAAACTTTGAAAAGAATTTTGAGGATAGGTCCGAAAAAAATAAGAAGAGTCAGGTAAGATCATGGGAAAAGACCTGTGGGTTAGGGCCCACTCAAAAGAAACACCATTGAAATGATTTAAAAGAGAGGTTGCACCAGTTGAATTAAATGACTTGAATGAGATAACAACCTCGTAAGATCTTGAACGAATGCAGAGTGGAAAACACGAATCTTCGAGATATCTTGAGGACTCCGGAACAATTAAATAGCGAGAAGTGAATGAATATGAGGTGCACCAGCAAGAGAAGGTATTTGAAACAAGGAAATGATATGATCAACAAGGCTTGAATTGGTTCCACCGGAGAAGAAAAAAGAATGAATAATGGTGAACTAGAAACTCCGTTAAAATCTTCATGAGCATCATGGGGTAAGAACATTGATTGAAAAGAAAGAAGAGGCTTCACATGAATAAGATGGATAGTTCATTAAGAAATCTTAGTCCTTGAAGAAAAAGGGTGGGTGGGCGGGAAAAACAAAGACAACTTGGAGACGGATGAAACAAACACCGTTGAGAAGAACTGATAATTGATCTTGCGAATGTTGAAGTGATCGGATCCACTTGAAGAGAGACACACCGGTTGAAAAGGATTGACATGACAGACTTGATGATTGAGAAGGATTAGTATTCACATAGGAATATGAGAACACCACTTAGAAAAAGGTATGGAATCAACATTTGACTTCGAAGCAACTCGAATACCACAACTCAAAAACAAAACAAAGGATTGGCTTGAAAAATAAGCCGGAACAAACATATGATAGAGATTTCGTCCGAAGTTTTCGTGGTGGGGCCTACACGGGCTCGATCGTACATCACCATCATGTACAAGGCAGTGCACATGACATATGAAGCGCCCCCGAGTCGGCATAGCCAAGGACTCTTTGAGACACAACGAGACCACTATAAAACCAACCGTGAATAGGCGGACCACTAGACGTCGAACCCCAATTTCGTATCATACATCTGTCGAAAAGATATCCTAAGAGCTACTTGAATTCCCACTTATAAACTCCCGAAATTTTCCGGTTGTGCAATCAGGTGTTGGGGATACAGGGGAAGCATAATATCTCACCCAAAACTAGCAAATCCTACATCCAGCTGTATCCATCCTTCAACACATAACCAAGAAACCTTCGGAAATCATCTACCTCAACCTTCGAAAAGCATCCGTTATACAAGTTATGGAAATGCTCCCGAACTCCTGCCCCAGTACTGGGTGGCGTCGAGGTTATCTCACCAATAACTGCATAAAAGAGATTTTTGATGTCGGCGAAACTAAACTCAAGTATTCCAGAACTGCAACGATAAAATTGTGACGACAACACCTCGGAGCTCAACTCCCTGGGACATTGCCACAACCCCTAAATGTCAGGAGGCACCAAGAACAATGTTCTCGTCACAAAACCATCGGAACGATTCCAAGATACCCGCGTAATCCTAAATTTTTTTAGTGAAATTTGAGAAGAGAAGAGTCAAAACTCTATGTCAGGATGCCTCACCAGAGCGACGAAGGGACTGAGGAGTAAAAAGAATTCCTACTCTCCGATATATATAATTCCTAAAAGACTCAAAACATTTCTAGACTCAATAACGTCAGCGATTCGATCAAGCAGGGGGCTCCTAAGGTCGGGGAAGGCTCTGATATCAACTTGTAACGCCCTTGATGCGGCTATATCTCCCACGTGTCGAAGCACGACTTAGAGGCATAACCGCATTGGAAGCAATGTCGCAAGTGAGGTAATCTTCACACAACCCATGTAATACATAAGGGCAGAGATACTTAGTTGGCTTACAATTGCCACTTCACACAAATACATGAATAAAGCATTACAACCACCAGATACAATCAAGGTCCGACTATGGAACCAAAATAAAAGAAGACTACCCCAAAAGCTACACAGATCCTCGATCGACCCCAACTGGGCTCCACTACTGATCAACTAGAAAATGGAACAACATAAAGGACAAGATCTTCATCGAGCTCCTCCTTGAGCTTGGTTGCGTCATCTGCACGGTTCAACGGCACCTGCAAGCTGGTTTTGGAAGTATCTGTGAGTCACAGGGACTCAGCAATCTCACACCCTCGCGATCAAGACTATTTAAGCTTATAGGTAAGGCAAAGGTATGATGTGGATCTGCAGCAAGCGACTAGCATATATGGTGGCTAACTTATTCGCAAAAGAGAGCGAGAAGAGAAGGCAAAAGCACGGTCGAACAATTATGATCAAGAAGTGACCCTAGAACAACCTACGTCAAGCATTACTCCAATACCGTGTTCACTTCCTGGACTCCGCCGAGAAGAGACCATCACGGTTACACACGCGGTTGGTGCATTTTAATTAAGGTCAACTTCAGGTTTTCTACAACGAGACATTAACAAATTCCCATCTGCCCATAACCACGGGCACGGCTTTCAAAATTTCAAAACCCTGCAGGGGTGTCCCAACTTAGCCCATCACAAGCTCTCACGGTCAACGAAGGATATTCCTCCTCCCAAGACAATCCGATCAGGCTCGGCATCTAGGTTACAAGACATCCTCGACAATGGTAAAACAAGTCCAGCAACACCGCCCGAATTTGCTGACAAATCTCGATAGGAGCTGCACATATCTCGTTCTCAGGGCACACTTAGATGAGACATCCTACGAGTAAAACCAACCCTCAAGTTGCCCCGAGGTGGCCCTGCAGTCTACTCGGTCGGACCAACACTCAGAGGAGCACTGGCCCGAGGGGGTTAAAATAATGATGACCCTTGAGTGTGCAGAACCCAAGGGAAAGAAAAGGCTAGGTGGCGAATGGTAAAACCAATGTTGGGCATTGCTGGAGGAGTTTTATTCAAGGCAAACTGTCAAGGGGTTCCCATTATAACCCAACCGCATAAGGAACGCAAAATCTGGGAACATAACACCGATATGACGGAAACTAGGGCGGCAAGAGTGGAACAAAACACCAGGCATAAGGCCGAGCCTTCCACCCTTTACCAAGTATATAGATGCGTTAATTAAAATAAGAGGTATTGTGATATCCCAACAAGTAAACCTGTTCCAACAAGGAACAATATCTCCATGTTCCAACAAGAAAACAAAACTTCAATCTTCACCTGCAACTAACAACGCTATAAGAGGGGCTGAGCAAAGCGGTAACATATCCAAACAACGGTTTGCTAGGACAAGGTGGGTTAGAGGCTTGGTTCAACAATAGGGGAGGCATGATAAGCAAGTGGTACGTATCGCAGCATAGGCATAGCAAAAGAGCGAGCAACTAGCAAGCAAAGATAGAAGTGATTTCGAGGGTATGGTCATCTTTCCTGAAATCCCGCAAGGAAGAAGAACGAGTCCATGAAGAAGACAAACAGACGTATTCGAACGGATCCTCACAAACACGACGTTACCTGAACCAACCCGAAGAAGCAACACCGGAAAGAAGCACACAACATAGTAAACAACCACCACATAAACATGGCATGATGCACAATCAATTATGATGCATGTCCGGTTTAATGAGGCATGGCATGGCAAAGTGCACAAACAATCCTACAAATTAAGTGGAGCTCATTATGCAACGGAGTTGCATATTGAAGAAAACACCACAAGACTTATTTATTTCACTCTCGTTTATGTACCCAACAAGATTAAATGTTGATTAACATGGCAATAGGGTGAAGCATAATAAAACTACCTAACTAGTCAAGTTTAAATGACGCCGGAAATAACAAACAACAATTCCGGAAACTCCTCATGTGCATATTTTAAGGTTTGGTACTGTTCTGCCCTAAACCATGTTTTAGAGTTGTTAGACATGCAAAGTAGGGCCACCATGTTAAACTAGGCAAAATTCTACCCCATTACATATAAAGTTTATTAGAAACTGAGCTATAGTTATTTAGTTATGAATTAAAGCATTTTAACATGGCATAGGAGCAAATTTAACCAAACAGCATATTAAACATTTCAAACATGCATGAAAGTTGCATATTATTAAACTAGACAAAATTCTAAGCAAGTTTCATATAAAGTTTGTTTAATATGGATGCACGGTTTGAGAGTTATTAAATGCATGAAGAGCAAGGGGTAATCTGTAAATATGCAGTTTTCTGTAAATAGCAAAATTCGTTCATAGCAGAAAAAAATACATCGGGTCGAATCTGTTCTTGGGCCAATAGAGATGCGCTGGGGAGCAGCTCACCCATTGGGCTGAGGCCCACAATGGAGAGGAGAGGGGCGCGCTGGGCCGAGGAAGCAGTAGACCGGCGGATGGGCCTTGGTGCTGGAGGCCCATGGTGAAGACGAGGCAGGGGAGCGCTGGCGCGGTCAACGCACGAGGGCAGCGCGCCTGTCTTCGATTCAGAGGAAGCAGGACGCGGCGCTGATCTTCTCGTATCTGAAGAAAAACGGCAGCGAGGCTTCGGACGATGACGGCATGGGACTTGGCACGCGGCGGAGCGACGGGAACGGGAGCAGAGGCCTGGCGGCGCTGCTAGTGGAGCTCTCCGGCGGGAGGACGGTGAGCTTGGGGCTGCGGGCGCGCCTCGTGGTCCTGCTGGAAGCAGACGAAGCAAAGGAACGGCGGCACTGGAGTGGCTCGAGGCTGGGGCTTCATCCTCCTCTCCTCGACAGGTAGAAGACCAGCGGCGGCGTGGGACTTGGCGGCCCCGACGATCACAGGGAGGCGGGAACAAAGTCAGTGAAGGTCGAAGAGGGGGATCCAGCGCGAATGGAGCTCCGGTGCGAAATCCATGGAAGCCGGTGTGTCTTGTTCTCCCTGTGAAAGAAAAACAGAGGGAGTTGGAGGGAGTTACGGCATGTAAGGAGAAAGGAAGGAACGGAAGGGGAAGACAAAGGGGAGGACGACGTTGAGGCGACCGAGCTCGAGGAGAGGTACAGGAGGGCTCAAGC
Organism: Triticum urartu; assembly: GCF_003073215.2. Classification (NCBI taxonomy): domain Eukaryota; kingdom Viridiplantae; phylum Streptophyta; class Magnoliopsida; order Poales; family Poaceae; genus Triticum; species Triticum urartu. The sequence goes on from NC_053028.1 coordinate 580,596,422, forward strand.
ACTAGTTCCAATCCGCCCTGGTTTGAAGCACGGGAGGAGGGAGGCGGCCAGGAGGGTTGCTTGGCGCGAGGATCTTTCTTCCTTGCTGGATCCTGGTGACGCGGTTGCCGGCAACGACAGGGGAGCGAGGTCGCTCGGGGCCTGGTTGGTCTCGGGATGAATCCAGAGGAGGTGTGGGAGCAAAAGCAGCGCCTTGATCCATTCGGGATCGAGCGAGGTAGGTGGTGCTGCGGGTTGGCTCGGTGGAGTGGATCGGGAAGGTGGAGGCTGGTTGGGTGGCTGAGGAAATCGAGGAGGATTTGGAATGAGCGGCGGCGGCGAGTGAGGGGATTGATGGGACAGCCGTCCGAGATTTTAGGGTTAGGTTGTTTATATATGTAGGGGAAATAGGGTAAGGGGGTATTTAGTCCGTCCGATCGTAATCAGGCGGTCGAGAATAAATTGGTTAGGGAGTCCAATTAACAAAACGGAAACGTTTTGTAGACGCTTGGGGATGATTCGGACCCAACGGTGACGACTTCCCGGCACGAGGAGGGCCGCGGGCTGACGAGAGAGCTTAGGCTAGGCCTGGCGATAGGTAGTGGGCTGTGTAGACGGTCTCGAGCTGAGAGAATAGAAGAGAGGGAGGCCCGGCGACTGTTTCCGGAGACGGAAAATGTCCAACGTGTGCCCGGCTATAATGCCGCTATAGTTTAACGGTTGGGCTATCAAACGAATTCCGAATGCGATGAAACTTGACAGGCGGTCTATCTACACTATAACAAGACCACACGCCAACTTTCATCCCATTGAGAGAACATTTTCCGGCCACTTATTAAAATACTATTTCGGACATGCCGCGGGCGCGTGCAAGTGAGTCTGGCCTCAGAACGGACAACGGAAGGAACTGGGAGACCCGGACGAATGCAAGTTTGGAAAACATGATGATGCAATGCACATGATGACATGATAAAATGCAACACGCAAGCAAATGACATGGCAACGATAGCGAATAACTGGAGGACACCTGGCACGTCGGTCTCGAGGCGTCACACCAGGTTGAGGTAGTGGGACTTCATCTTCATCTGAGCTCGTCCCCTCCTTTCCCTTAGGTTCATAGTTCTCCTCTTCTTCCATAGTCCAACCACAATGCTCCGCATCCCCATAGACTTTAGGATATGCAAGGTAATCAGCCACATAGCTCTCTCCTTCCGAATCCTGGGACGGCATGTTGCTCAAATCTACAGCAGGACAACTCGAAACAAAGACAGGAGATATTTGCGTGATACGGGAGTCAAATCCTCCGGGAGATTATATAATGAATTTTTACCGACCAAAATACGTAACGTGTAAGAAAACGGAGTCCGGAGAGCACACGAGGTGCCCATGAGGTAGGGGGCGCGCCCAGGGGGGTAGGGCACGCCCTCCACCCTCGTGGAGCCCCCATGTCCTTCCCGGAATGCTTCTTATTTTTCTATTTTTCTAAATATTCCAAAACGGAAGAAAAATTGCCATTAGAACGGTTTTGGAGTCAGTTTACTTATCGTACCACATACCTATTCCTTTTCGGAGTCTGAAACGTTTCGGAAAGTGTCGCTTATGTATTCCTCCGGGGTTACGGTTTCAATAACATTGGTTTCAACATTTATAGGATTACCTGAGATATAATGTTAAATTCTTTGACCGTTCACCACCTTCGGATTTGTGCCTTCGAAGTTGTTGATTTTTATGGCACCGGAACGATAGACCTCCTCGATAACGGAAGGACCTTCCCATTTAGAGAGAAGTTTTCTTGCAAAAAATTTAAACGAGAGTTGTATAATAATACATAATCACCTACATTAAACTCACGATTTTGTATTCTTTTGTCATGCCATCTTTTGACTTTTTCTTTAAACAACTTGGCATTTTCGTAGGCTTGGGGTCTCCATTCATCAAGTGAACTAATGTCAAATAACCTTTTCTCACCGGCAAGTTTAAAATCATAATTGAGCTCTTTAATGGCCCAATAAGCCTTATGTTCTAGTTCGAGAGGTAAGTGACATGCTTTTCCATAAACCATTTTATACGGAGACATACCCATAGGATTTTTATATGCAGGTCTATAGGCCCATAATGCATCATCAAGTTTCTTGGACCAATTCTTTCTAGATCTATTAACAGTCTTTTGCAAAATTAATTTAAGCTCTCTATTGCTCAATTCTACTTGACCACTAGACTGTGGGTGAAAAGGAGATGCAATTCTATGATTAACATCATATTTAGCAAGCATTTTACGGAAAGCACCATGAATAAAATGTGAACCACCATCAGTCATTAAATATCTAGGGACTCCAAACCTTGGAAAAATTACTTCTTTAAGCATCTTAATAGAGGTGTTATCACCATAAAAAAATACACTTCCATGATGATACGTGTTTGTCACAGTAGGTCGCGTTTTTTGTCATGCATGTACATCCATGACGATTTTATGACAGAATCAAGATAGTCATACCTGTGTTGTCGTAGAAGTGTTCCATGACATTACCAAAATTATCATCACAAAAGTGTGCACTTCCATGACGATAAATCGCACGTCACAGAAGTGCTTTCGTCAAGGGTGACCGACACGTGGCATCCATCGTAACAGAACGTCGTTAAGCTATCGGGTCAGGTTTTGGATCCGATAACCCATTAAGAGCCCCGACCAATGGGGATTTTCCACGTGTAAAATCATCATTGGCTGGAGGAAACACGTTTCGGCTCATCGTTTGGACAGATGTCATCCACTCATTGGACAGAAGGCGCCTATGATATGTCAACACGTGGCATGGCCCAACAGAGGCCCATTCCTGTGAAAAGGCCGGCCCGTTTGACTTGGCAAAAGGTGGCGGGCGGGCCCATGGAAAGCATGTTAACGGCCTGTTCTTATATAGCCCATTTACAGCCCGCTAACCAAAGGCCCGTTATGCCCTATCCGAATTAGGCCCAGTAGCGTCATCAGGGCCATCCAATATGATTCCAGCCCATTTTCACTTCTGGCCCATGTATGGCCCATGACGTCTTTCGGCCCATATGAGGCCCTATGTAACTCTTGGCCTATTAACGGCCCGTGGTGAAACTGGCCCGTAATGAACAGTGTATCACTTTATACCCATTAATGGCCCGTTATTCCGTTGGGCTGTGTCCAGCCCATGTTACCTTTCGGCCTTCTCAGAGCCCATTTATTCTTGGGCTCATTTCCAGCATTCGTTTACTTATGGCCCGTTACTGTCATTTTCTGCTTGTGGGCCAAATTCAGCCTGTCGTTACAGTCGGCCCATTTTTGGTCCGTTAATACGTTCGGCCGTTTTCATAGCGTCATCAAATACAGCCTATTAACGATGGCCCGTTATGGTCGGCCCATGAACGGACGATTCCAACTCTAGCCCGTTTACGGCCATAATGCGGCCTGTTATTGGCCCATGTTTGGCCAATCGATCATACGGCCCGTATAAGGCCCATTGATGATACGACCCGTAGAAGGCCCATTGTTTCTACAGCCCGTAGAAAGCCCATTGTTTCTATGGCCCGTAGAAGGCCTGTTGTTTCTATGGCCCATAGAAGGCCCATTGTTTCTACGCCCCATAGGAGGCCCAGTGTCACTACAGTAAATATTAGCCCATGGTTATTGTGGCCTAGTTAAAAAAATAGGTTATTGCAGCCACTAGCAAACCGCAGAAAAAGAACTGCACTAACTACAAGCAAACAAATAAACAAGACAACAAGGAAATAAATAAGCAAGAAACTTATGCTAGGCTATCACGGCTATTACACATATTACATCCACTGGGCATCAAAGTTCGCCACCAGTGCAAATATAGGGAACAAAGCAGCATATAAACGCCGCAGCAAAACAAGTCCCGAACTGAAACCACTTCAGAAGAGTTCGAGAAACAATATCATGGGTACCCATAATGCTGGCAAGATGCTTAGCAAGCTTATTAACTTTCTCTTGTTTGGCGCCTAAATCCTCCAGCGCTTGCTGTTGCACAAGAAAGTACGCATCTGAATTCTGCAGGGACTTCCTCAGTCCTTCGGCTTCTTGCCGCAGCACAGCTGACTGATGCCTTTCAGCTTGTAGCTGAGACTGAAGAAGCCAAAGTGATTCAGGCAGCGAGTTCGAAGAGCTTGTGCTAGCGGTACTAGCCAATAACTCGAACACTACATCAACGCAGCACTGTGGGGTTTTCTCACTGTCTCCAAGATCGTTTTTATCACCTTTCTTGGAGACCAACAGGGTTGTCTCACTATCTTGAACCTTATCTGCATTACTTTCTCTACCATTGCATAGTGGGGTGCTCTTCTCCAATATTCTGTTTGCATACTACAAGAGAAACAAGTAGACACATCACAGGTTTAGCTTGTAGTATACGAAACTCATTTTGGTAAATCGGTTCAGTAGTAAGGTGGACAGGATAACAACATGAAACAAACATATATCTATGTACTATGGTCACTGTATTGTCCATACCATTCTAGTTTATGTTCCCTAATCAAGATAGAGACACAGTTCAACTCATATATTTTTAAGACACAACAGCATAGACAGAATATAAGTGTGAGAAACTACACAGCATTGGCAGCACTTGTAATGTGCATCACATGAGAACATAACTGTTTATACAACTTAAACTGAAATCAACATAGAGCAAGAAGTTAGAACAACAATCCAGTTAAAGAAATAGGTTTAAAACATACCTGTTGCGCCATTGGAGTTTCAATTGGATCCTTCAAATTCGAAAGTAGTTGGTATGAGTAAATACAGTGATGCAACAGCAAAGGAGTATGGACCATAGCTACGGAATCTGACCTGAGAACAGTTGCTCTTCTGCTTTAAACGTGGAGTTTGGGTTAGCTTTGGTGGTCTTCATGCTTTGGGCACTGCAGTAGCTTTACAAACTGCTCGTGTGGGGGTACTCTATGGTGGACATGGTGCTTTGTCAACTATAAGTGGGTTACTATCCGCTGGGGTTGCGGTTAGATGGGTTGTAGCTGGTTCTCTACCCAACGGTGTAAGTGTGCAATCTGGAAGAGTCTCGATTATGTGTGGTGGGGCTAGTTTGTGGGCCAGTACAACCATGGTTCTATCTGCATCGATGGGTAGCACTGTCTTTTGTGAAGAATGGGTTTTTGCTCCCTTAGATACTGCCATCACCCCCTCCAATTCAAATGGCTGATAAACAAGAAAAGAAATTGAACGTACAGACATTGTATGATAGACGGATGTGGTAATTCACATATATGTTGTCTAACCAAACAGGACAGCATGACATAGTTTCACATATATGATGCCTAACTAAATAGGATAGCATGGCACAGTTTCAGATATATGATGGATAACTTAACATGATATAATGGCATAATTCAACATAGGATGAGTACCTAAATAGGATGACATGACAAAACTATATGATGTCTTTCTAAAATAGGTTGGGATGAAATAATTCACATACATGTTGTCTAAGTATACAGGATGGCATTATATAATTGACATAATTGATTCATATACTAAGCAGCTGGCACTCGCATGTATGATCTCTAAACTAAGCAGATAGAATTCAATATTGTGCATATGATGTCTAAACTAAGCAATGCAAGACACCATATGCATCATATGAGAAATATAAACATTTCAACTTAGAGCATACACCTCAGGTGGGATATAGGACTGGTCATCGGTCTCTGAATCCTCCTCTGAGGAGCTCCCTGTAACCATCAAGATATATGCTTCAACAGGTACCATTGCCTGCTCTGAAGACCTTGTTTTCACTCCAGATTTTTCCATAACCGGCTCAAATGGCTGATACACATGAAGAGTAGCTCAATATACACAGATTGTCGACAAATAGAATATGTAATGAAAAAATGAAAATATGAGATAATTCACATATATGATGCCTGGCTCCATGGCGGTGCATAATTCACATATATGATAACTGGTTGAAAAACATGGCATTGCATAATTCACATACCTGATGTAGAAAGCAAACAGGAGGCATTCACACAAAGCATGTCTAATCTAAGCAGATGGCATGGCAATGCAAGACACCATATGCATGATATGAGAAATATAACCTAGCCAAGTTAGAGCATGCACCTGGGGGGGATATGACTGGTTATCTCTCTCTGAATCCTCCTTTGAGGAGCTATCTGTAACCAGCAGGAAATCTGCATCGACAGGTAGCACTGACTGCTCAGAAGACCTTGTTTTCACTCCAGATTTTCCGATGACCGACTAAAATGGCTGATGCACAGGAAGAGTAGATGAATGTATAAACATTGCTGACAAATGGAATACATTATGGAAAAAATATGGCACGATACAATTCACATATACGATGACTGGCTAAACAGGATGGCATTGCATGATTCACGTATATGATGCCTGGCTAAAGAAGATGGCATTGCATAATTCCCATATACTCCCTCCATTCCTAAATATTTGTCTTTTTAGAGATTTCAAATGGACTACCACATACGGATGTATATAGACACATTCTAGAGTGTAGATTCACTCATTTTGTTTCGTATGTAGTCACTTGTTGAAATCTCTAAAAAGACAAATATTTAGGAATGGTGGGAGTATGATATAGAAACCAAACATGTGGCATTCACACAAAGCAAATCTAAACTAAGCTGATGACATATAAGATGTATAATGTAATCAATGCAAGGCGCCATATGCATGATATGACCAACATCAGCATGCCAGGTTAGAGCAAACACCTCAGGTGGTAAACAGGCATGGACGGCTCCTTCTGAATCTCCATCTGATTAGTTATCTTCCTCTGGAATACAATCTGGAAATGCAGGAGGGGGGGGGGCACTTCGCCCACCATGGAGCGGCATCTGCATGACATTATATTCGCACACAATGGTCTTCTCTTTTTCTCTACATGTTCAGTATGATTGTGTACAATATCTGACATGCATAATAAAAAATAGTTAGATTTTGTAAGGCCTAAGGGGTGCATGCAAAAATCAAGACTGATGGTAGCAAACGAGTGGATGGATCCAAAACTAATGATAGCAGGTAGATTATAGCTTCAGTTTAAAAAGATAGACAATGGATCATCTATTGTTTGTTGCCCACCCAACATGAACCACATAGAAGACCCCAGATGAACCAGATAGTAGACAGATACTATTCGTTGCTGGCTCGATATGAGACCCATGGGCAATTCAAAACTCAAGATTGAACGATAAAGTAGCAGGTAATAATAACCAATGTATAACGTAAGCAAACACGAAAGACTGTGACCTCTCTTCTGGAACTGTGTAGTCCTCAGGTTCATCTGCTCAGTCGATGATGGTAATGCAGTTGGCGTGGCTGCCGGGAACGGGGAAGATGATCTGAGGCGGCAAAAGGAAGTCTGCAGGGGGATCTCTGCTGCAGTGACCGCTTCTGTCGATGGTGCACCTCAGGTGGAGTGGATGACGACATGGCAGGAGCAGGACATAACAGACAGAGTTTTCTTTGACGCCTATCTGAAAATGAAGTAAATCTGTAAGGGCTCCTTAGAATTGGAGGATTCTATAAATGCATGGACAGGAAAAACACATGAATAGGATAGGAATGCATGTGCAAACAGAGCATTTGGAAACATAGGATTTCAGTCAATCTGGGTGTTTGGCTCACATGAATTGGAAGAACAGAGGAATGGAGAAACAAAGTGATGCGATGAGTGTAAAACCTCTTTGGCATAGCCTTGTGGACCTCAGCATCATTGGGTTGGACGTGGAGGATGGTGATGATGCTGGTGTGACTGTCGGAGGCGGGGAAGAAGATCCGAGGCCTCTGGAAACGGCGCCGAGGGTACTGCTCCGCTGTGATGGACGGTTCCGTCGTTGGATCAGCTCCGCAAAGGTGTACAGCGACGAGCCTGAAGCATGACAAGACAGACAACGTTAATCTGAAGTGGGACCCTAATATCATCTGCAATAGATGATGTAAAATACATCACCAAAAAGTGCTAGATGTAAAACGCATTAGCCGCGCCCCGACCGCTTCGACAGATGCTGTAAGTACTGTTCACTCTGAACTTAACTGAAGAAAATGAACTTCAAAGTCGAAACTGATTGAACTAGTAACAGAGCGTTGCAATAGATGTTTAGGGCGTTCGAGCACTGGTAGCAGAGAAGCAGTGATCTAAATCAGCAGACGCTTGAGCACGGGACGCACTAGCAGAGAGCAAGTCGTGCAGTAGCACCGCGAGCGAGTGCTAAAGCAGCAACTCCTGTAGCTGCTGGAGGTCATGCAGCAGTAGCAGCAGCAGCGCAAGCGAGAGCAAGAACAGAGCAGCATCACGAACGAAAGCAGGAGCAGTGCAACAGCGCGACCAACAGCAAGAACAGAGCCGCAGCGCGAGCGAGAGCCGGAGCAGCTGCAGCTAGTGCCGTTGTGGAAGTCTCCGCCGAGGAAGCAACGACATGGGGGAGAGACGCCGTGGATGATGTGTCCGGCAATGGCGCCGTTGATAGAGACACGCCATGTCTACTCGGTATCAAGCACCGACGGCCCCGTGAGATCGAATAAAAGATAAAATGCAGCGGTGAGTGCAGAACCTCCTTGGTGGCGCCGAGTTGGCCTCGGCTTCATCGGAGGAATTGGTGAGGGTGCAGTGGTTCCGATGGGGCAGGTCAAGATGGCGCTGTGGGGATTGAGGTGGCGCGATAGACGAGGCAAACGTCGGGGCAGCTCCTTGGAGGTGGAGGACGGGGCGGCTGATCCGACAGGACGACGAGATCGACAACGGATCCTCATCAGGTGCGGTGGATGAGGGACGGCGAGCTGTTGCGGTGGATGACGTAGTCGGGCAAGAGTCTCCGGCTTGGCGGCGGTCGGAAGGCCGACGGAGGAGCGTGGAGTTTCGCGGGTTTTGGCGGCCTCGGTGTACGAATAGGGGTCGAAGGGGGAGGGGGAGCCAAGCTTAGGGACGCGCTTGTCCGAAATGTAGGGTAGGTTACCAGCGTACCCCCACCAGTTTTGACACCGTGACATGGAGCTTCATTTTCGGCTGAGGGGTAGAAGGGGGATTTCGCGTGTCTGGGCTGCGGGAGCGATTTCGGATGAGGAGGGAGTTCTCGCGCGCGTCCAAATTTCGGGATAACAAGGCGCGGCGCGGGTTGAAGAAGCGAGGGTTTCAAAGCAGGTGAGACAAAAGATACTTGAGCTTGAAAATTTCGGGATAACAAGGTGCCGATTCCTTGTTCGGCAGAACAAACTTAATGTGTAAAAAAACAATTCATACAAGACACAAGAGAGTCATGTCCCCTTTTACTATATTGCAATAGATGCCATTGAAAAAACTACAAGAAAATGTAAAAAAATCGGGAGAACAAGATTACCCTGCATAGTACCAAATCGATTCGCACTTCCCTCAACAACAACAAAAAACAAATCAATTCCCACCAAAGAAAGCGTAATGTCCCTTTTTATATGATTACAAATGCCATGATCTCGAATTTCAATTTTTGAATCTACGTTATGTTGAATTCGAATATATCGTTAGGTGACCTTGCGGTTTATAATTGATGTAGTCGTACATTTTGATCTTCCATCATATATGAACATTTTACTCCACCATGTGAACATATATATTGTCGTCTACCATATGGACTAAATTTGAATCAATTTTCCTTACTTGAATACGATTGTTGTCAAGTTATACAATAATTTAATTGTTATCTTGATAACAAAAAACATACATATAGCAGTAATCATATTTCACTATGAACTACATGTACCGTACGCTCTCCAATTCAAATATTTGTATCCATTTTATCTTGAATTCAAATCATACTTACATTATTGGTCTAGGTAGCGAGATGTTTGGGATAATCTAACCCTGTTTTCATACGTATAATTTTTGGCTGAATTGGGACAAGTTTTGGTATAAGCCTCTTGCAAAACTGGAGATTCTCTCAACAAGCCTCATGGTTCCGAGAGGGAACGTGTCACCTTTGTGTGTGAAACGATATACGCTGCCTCCCCCCTGATTTTATTTACAGAGGCAACATAGAACTATATGAGTGCCCTATTAAATTTTGGAATTATTTCAGGTTCATTTGGCCTTTTTATACATTAATTGAGTTTCTGGACTTTTAATGTGCATATTCTAAATATGAATTGCATGCACATGCTCCGGTGCACCAAAGTGGGTTGAAAAATCACATGTGTGTGCTTGGTTGAATTTCTAGGTCCCATGGAAGAAATGAGAATGAAATTCAAACATCTGGGCGTCATGACTAGGCCGAGAACATCGAGAAACTTTGATTTTAAATTCATGTAAATCCAAAACTCGCCTGGAAATAATGAAACCTGGCATGGTGTCATGTCATGGCACTAACATGTTGTGGTAAAAAATTGGGCCGATTTGGAAGCTCGTGGTTCTAAGAGGGAACGTGCCACCTTTGAGTGTGCAACGATATACGCTGCCCCCCTTGAGTTTCTTAACAAAGGCAACATAGAACTACATTAGTGTCCTGTTAAATTTTGGAATTATTCCGGGTTCGTTTGTCGTTTTTTATACATTAATCGAGTTTCTTGTCATTTAATGTGCATAAGTTAAATTTGAATTACAAGCACATGCTCTCGTGCACCAAAGTTGGTTGAAAAATCACATTTGTGTCCTCGGGTGAATTTCTAGGTCACATGCAAGAAATGAGAATAAAATTAAAACATATGGGCATCGTGGCTCGGCCGAGAACATTGAGAAACTTGGTTTTAAAATTCTTGTAAATCCAAAACACGTCTGAAAATCATGAAACTTCACATGGATGTCATGTCATGGTACTACCATGTTGTGGTAAAAAAATTGGCCGAATAGGAAAATATTTTGGTATAAGCTTTTGCAAACCGAAGCTTCTCTCAAGAAGGCTCATGGTTTTGAGAGGGAACGTTCCACCTTTGAGTGTGAAACAATATACATTGTCCCCCTTGAGTTTATTTCCAAAGGCAACATAGAACTACATGAGTGCCCTGTTAAATTTTGGAATTATTCCGGCTTCGTGTGGCCTTATTTACACGTTAATTGAGTTTTTGGTCATTTAATGTGCATAATTCAAATTTGAACTACAAGCACATGCTCCCGTGCACCAAAGTTGGTTGAAAAATCACATTTGTGTCCTCGGGTGATTTTCTACTCCCTCCTTCCATCTATACAGGTCCTAATGCATTTTTCGAGGCTAACTTTGACCAAACGTTAGAGCAATAATATATGACATGCAACTTACACAAAGCATACCTTCAGTTTTGTATGTCAAAGGAGCTTCCAATAATATAATTTTCATAGTATACATCTCATGTGCTATTAATCTTGTCAATAGTCAAAGGCTGTCTTTGAAAACACATTAGGCCCTATATAGATGGAAGGAGGGAGTAGGTCCCATGCAAAAAATGAGAATAAAATTCAAACATCTGGGCATCGTGGCTCGGTCGAGAACATTGAGAAACTTGGTTTTAAAATCATGAACTTGGCATGGTGTCATGTCATGGTAAAAAAAATTGGCCGAATAGGAACAAATTTTGGTATAAGCTTCTTGTAAATCGGAGCTTCTCTCAAGAAGGCTCGTGGTTCTGGGAGGGAACGTGTCACCTTTGTGTGCATAATTCAAATTTGAAATACAAGCACATGTTCCAGTGCACCAAAGTTGGTTGAAAAATCACATGTGTGTCCTCGGGTAAATTTCTAGGTTCCATGCAAGAAATGGGAATGAAATTCAAAATTCTGGGCGTCGTGGCTGGGTTGGAAACATTGAGAAACTTAGTTTTTTAATTCCTGTAAATCCAAAACACGCATGAAAATAATGAAACTTGGCTTGGTGCCATGACATGGAACCAACATGTTGTGGTAAATTTGCAGTCCGATTTGTGAAGGCGCACACATTAACAATCAACAAAGTCATTTTGGAACAAGTGCTGTCACATTACAATCAGAAACACAAGTATTATTGAAACCATGGGCATTCTACTTACTAGTACAATTTACGTGCCGCCACGCATCCCCATTTTTTATTAGCTAGGAGGCGCCGTGTAGGGTAGCTATTTGAGTACGAGAGGCGTGTGATCAGACCCCTGCGCGTGCTTATCGGGAGGAGAGCCCTTTGACCTCCATCTGCCGTCTACCTCTCTCCCAAGGTCTCCATTAATGGTGCCCGAGCCTTTGTTTAATGGCGTGGCTATGTCTCACTCAACTGAGATTTAAGAGAGAAAAAAGAAAATCTGAAAGCACGGATCTTGATGTAAGATCCGATGGACCTATATAGCATCTACTACGACTTATAGAAAGACTGATGTATATATAAGGATGATTAAATATTTTTTGCTCAAAGAAGGGCTTGCCCCTTCCGATTTTCATTACTGAAAACAACCACAATTCATAAGAAGTTCAGTAGAACTCCAGCCTAACACGAAGGACTAAAAGCTACCAGATTGAAATCGCGACATCCCAAGAGGCCAACAAAGGCCAAACATCCACGCTAGAACCCAACATTTCACAACCGATGACACAATCTACATCCTAAACCGATTATTACATCAAAAGAAACCAGGAAACTAGTCTCCACGGCGAGCGGCAATGATCTCTTTTGTGTCCTGAAGATGCTGCTTGAGAACATCCATGGATTCCTCCACCAGCTTTTGGCGCTCGTTGCGGAGCATGTCATTCTCGTCCATAAGTTTCTTCAACAAGGCACTGGCCTCCTCCTGCAGGTCTGCACTTCGGACGATCTTCTCCCTCAGCAGGTCGCGCTCGGCCTGGAGCCTCTCATTGCCCTCCCTTATTTGCCGGATGACGCCGGTAGCCTGTTCAAACGAGGCTATCATGTCGTCCTGCAACCTCGCCGAGCCAGAGATCTGATCCATCTGGCTATGGACGATCGCATGCATGCGCCTATAACAGTCGTCGCCTGCCCACGAGAAATTTTCCCAGGCCGTCACGGCGCGGCGGGACATCTCTGCTGCATTCGTGGCGCCGCGGGACATCTCTGCTCCTTCCGCGGCACGGCCAGACCAGTCTGCTGCATCGACGGCGCGGTCGGACCTCCGTGCTGTTTCAGCGGCACGGCGGGACCTCTATGCTGCTACTTCCACACGGCGGGACATGTCGGCTGCTCTCGCAGCGAGGCGGGACATCTCTCGTGCTTCCGCTTCCATGCTCGCCTCTCCCTGGTGGCAATCTCTCGACCCAGAACTCACGCTGGCCATGGCAGACGCAAGGGAAGGATGTTGAATGACTTGTTTGTTTTTGTGGATGAGGAGTTGAGGAGGAATGTGCAGTCATCTTGGCATACTAGTATTTATAACCGAGTACTAATACGCTCCTAAGTGGGAAACCGTTTAGGTTGTCATCGGTGTGAACAGGTTTGCAATTCAATATAGCGTGGAGTAATTTGGAATGTGACGAGACGCAAGCTCAAAATTTATTGACGGTTCTAGTTTCGAAGTGCGGCACTATTCCCGGATGGAGTACTTCTTTTTCTACTCCCTCCTTTCCGGTTTTATAGGGCTTATCTCAAAATTTTAGTTTTTCCATTTTATAAGGCTCAATTTGGTTGTTCCCCAACACATGTTCAGATTCCAAGGTGCATTAAATCATTGCATGCAAGTATTAAGAGAAAATTGACCAATGCATGTACTTTATGCATGCATGCATTGCAATTAATGCATTAAACCTATCTCTTGGGACTTCTCGCATGCACCATCGTGCCACCCACAAAAACTTGTACTCTGAGTTTAGTAGTACGTTATACAGGAAGAGAAGAGGTGCATGCACGCACTCGTCCTCTCACACACGCGTCTGTTTTTTCTTGAAAAGGAGGATGATGACCCCCGGCCTCTGCATCTGGGAGTCACACACGCAAATTATTGAAATATATCGAGTGCAGTGCTTTGATGTGTCGCGTCAACTCGTACATCAACGAGAAGTTCGATTATCCTCTCCCTCGCGGACTTAACTGCACCTGCCTTTGGCTGTATGACAGGTTGGCCACACACCTGTAGGGCCCACCTGTCATACACGCACAGGCAGGAGCGTCCCTCCCTCGCCCATGAGCGTGGTGGCTGGCAAGACTAGGAGAAGCTTTCGCTACACGCTCTCCCTCCCGCACGTGATTGACATGCAGCAGTTCAATCGGTGTCAGATGGCCAGAAGCGTACTGTAGTACTCCTCCAGTGCAGTAGTATTCCATCAATGTTCGACTTCCCGAAGAGGGGAAGAGCCAAGACCAGCCCGGACGCTCGTGTGGCAGTTTCATGTGTATCGTAGTCTAGGATAGCGTGTACCGTGCCTGTATGCTTAAAATCGTTGGGGTTGGCTCCATGCTATGTGGCCGTCTCGAAGTTTTTAAAAAAAATTAAAATAGTCTTCTGGCCCTACCCGAAAACTGCCGCGCGTACTGCCCGGGAAAAGCCCCGCCCTCAACTTTTAACTACGCGAAAATAGTTCGAGCTTGTTCGTTCTATATAAATACAGTACTTACTGTATGTTTATTCACCCGTGGGGTTGTTCAATGAATGGAGGGGCGGGGAGCACAAGTGAACAATACTATAGTACTACTACTAGTAGTAAGTAGGAGTCGTATAGTAGTCACCTTAAATAGAGAGTTTCTTTTCTTTAATGCCACATACACAAATTGAAACGCTTGTTGTGGAGAGAAAAAAGATAATCACTCCACTATATATGGATGCAGGGGCCTGAGCGCTTGCTTTACTAGGGGTGCTCTCTTCATTCTCTCATCCTCTCCAGATATAAACAAGACAGCGGTAGCGACATTTTCTCTCTGCTCACTGCTGGTCACAGATCCGGCCAGATCCCTTCGGCCAGTGTGTGTAGAGGACTAAAAGGTGCATCGTTCATGCGGTCATCGCCGCCGAGGGAGGAAACCCACAGCTGCCGGAGGGGCCCGATCCTCTGCCCGTGATGTTCTCTCCGACACATGGCCGGCTCGGGAGGTCCTCCGACCCTTCTTCCTCCCTGCTGTATTGTCCGCAGATCCGACCTGCCGCCGCCGACATCCCGGCGACCCTTAGGTATAAGTTCTTCGAAAGCGGCCTTGCTCTACTGCCCCAGCTCCCCACGTGTGTGCATGTGCATCTTTTTCTACTCCCATCAGCTCTTCCAAAGCCACCTAAATTGTTAGTATTATTAGAGGTAAAGCTACTTCATGCATTCGAATCTAGGGCTTTGTTCAAACAACAAAGAAAGGGGGAAAGTTGTAGCCTGAATCTAGGACTTGATTCAAAGAGGAAATAATACGGTGAAAGTAGTAGAGGCCGGATACCCAACCAGAATCTTGGTTGAAAAGGGAAATAATGGGAAAATGCAATACGAACTGGATAAGGAACAGATCTATTATTGGTTGAAAAAAGGATAGAAAGTGGCGGCTGGTGGACAAGTCAACAGAGTATGTCCAGGATTAGATTTGCTGCCATCACATAGTAAAAGGTCTCCAGAATTAGATTTGCTGCCCTCACATAGTAAATGGTCTCAGGATTAGATTTGCTGCCCTCACATAGTAAAAGGTCTCCAGGATTAGATTTGTTGCCCTCACATAGTAAAAGGTCTCCGAGATTAGATTTGCTGCCCTCACATAGTACAATGGCACTCCTGTTGTTTTCCCCAGTATGATAAGTAAGTTGTTCCTTTATGCTGCTGAGTGTCCTGGTGTCCCCACGGTCCCATGCACTTAAACCAACTCTTTAGCTGCTGTTGATTTACTGTGTCTAGTAAACAAGCAATGCCACCATTAAAGTAATCCCATATTTGAGGAATCTCATTGTTGATCGTAATGCTTCTAGTAACATGAAGCATTGCTGATGTTTTAAAATTTCTACTATCCTTGCGTGATTGCCATGAACATAATTAAGATGCTTCTTTTCATTTTGTATATGTTTCGTATATTCTTATTGACCAGCAACTGTTTACTTTCTATCTTTGTGTGCAAATATGGATATCCATTTCACCTTTTTGCTATTGTGACCTTTTGGTGAACTGCACAAAACACTTTTTTGGAATGAGTGTCTTGTGCAGTTCAACTAAAATGTCACATGGGCAACATCTCTCAATTTTGGTGGAACTGGACAAAATGGTGATTGGAGTTTCCAAAATCTCCATCAAGTTCTGCTGGTAATCTCGTGCAACATTTTATTAGCCTTTGCAAGATGGAGCCGTCACTGTCACCACAATGACACTTTATTTTAGTGGAACTGCACAAAAGGATAAGAAAATTATAGTTGCACCTTACATGAGCCGGACAGCCAACCTTAATGTTCCTCAACATTAGTGCAACTACTAAAGAAGAACCTACCAGCTCACAAGAGCAAGTACTTCTTGCTAGCTGAATGATGCAATCTTTGCTTCATTTCAGGTGAACTGCAGAAAAAGGCGCATGAATTGAATCATGGAACTCTAGGCAGACCTCATCCAAGTAGAGCTGGAGGTTGAGTTCAAGGAGGCCGCAATTAAAGAAAAATCATGCTCTCCTATCTCATTGTTTGTGCTGTGCAAACATGTTGTGCAAACAGGAATACTCAACTACAGATGTTGTGACAGTCAAGAGCATTCGCCAAGTTCTTCGATTGTATGACATGGCTAGCCAAGATGGATTTAATCCCAATATTCACTTTATCAAAAGGCTCTAATGAGTTGGTTCTGAATCTTGCAAGCTGGGAATCAGTGAGATGTGTAGGCATCTTTGTTGTACTTATTATTTGAATCTTATTTGTTGGTTCTGAATCTTGCAAGCTGGGAATCAATGAGATGTGTAGGCATCTTTGTTGTACTTATTATTTGGATCTTATTTGTTGGTTCTAAATCTTGCAAGCTGGGAATCAATGAGATGTGTAGGCATCTTTGTTGTACTTATTATTTGGATCTTATTTGTTGGTTCTGAATCTTGCAAGATGGGAAACACGACATGATGATGCAGAGGACAACAACCATAACAAACAGTTCAAACTTGGTAGTATTATCTTTGTGAAACTGCGACAAATGTGCTGATCATGTGCGTCTTGAGAATAATAATTCTAATTATTGTGCATGTTGATCATGTGGCACTGATAGAACGAGCGAATGCATTGCTTGTTTTAAGTACAAGTTTCTATTAAAGCTAATTAAATTTAAGTAAAGTGACCACTAACTCATGTTATTACAGTACCAATACAGACCTGCTCGTGAACCGATGTGTGGCCGAGGGTGCATCTTCTACCGGGCATGCAACGGACGAGGGAGGGTGTCGGTGTCAAAACCGGCGGATCTCGGGTAGAGGGTCTCGAACTGTGCTTCTAAGAAGGATGGTAACAGGAGGCAGGGGACACGATGTTTTACCCAGGTTCGGGCCCTCTTGATGGAGGTAAAACCCCACGTCCTGCTTGATTTATTCTTGATAATATGAGTAGTACAAGAGTTGATCTACCACGAGATCAGAGAGGCTAAACCCTAGAAGCTAGCCTATGGTATGATTGTCTGTTGTCCTATGGACTAAAACCCTCCGGTTTATATAGACACCAGAGGAGGCTAGGGTTACACAACGTCGGTTACAAAGGAGGAGGTATGCATATCCGTATTGCCTAGCTTGCCTTCCACGCCAAGTAGAGTCCCATCCGGACACGGGAAGAAGTCTTCAATCTCGTATCTTCATAGTCCAACGGTCTGGCCAAAGCATATAGTCCAGCTGTCCGGAGACCCCCTAATCCAGGACTCCCTCAGTAGCCCCTGAACCAGGCTTCGATGACGATGAGTCCGGCGCGCAGTGTTGTCTTCAGCATTGCAAGGCGGGTTCCTCCTCCGAATACACCACAGAAGAGTTTGAATACAAGGATAGTGTCTGACCCTGCAAAATAAGTTCCACATACCACCGCAGAGAGAATAATATTTCCACAAATGTAATCTGCTGACACGTTTTGGCAGCATGACATCACACCATGGCCCGGTAATTATTCGAACCGTTTTTTTTAACCAGCCCCGCACATAACGCGAGGCGGTTTCTTGACACGTCTTGTCAAAGCAGATATCGTGTTCCCCTTATTACGGGATTCCCATCAATACGGGCGTGGGTAACCCAACCGCACCAACAATTACGGCGCTTGGGGGACAAGAGAGTTTTACCAGGCTGGTGGGGCGCATAGTTTTGTCCGCCCTTATAAAGGGATAAGGTTTCACATTTTTCTACCCACGCCTTCTTCCTCCTTGCTCATCCATTCTCGTGCACTCGAGCTCCAATGCCCAAGTCCACAGCCTTCTCCTCAACTCTCTCCAAACATGTCCGGAGCGGGAGGCAAGTGGATGGCCTCCTCTGTCACGGAGGGACACATCAAAAAGCTACATTGATCTGGATACTTAGCCGCAGGGCAGGTCGTCCCTACCCCGGAACCTCACGAAAGGGTGGTTTTCCTCCCCCACTTCGTCCTTGGACTGGGGTTTCCCCTCCATCCATTCGTCTGAGGCCTCATGTTCTATTATGGGTTGGACTTTCATGATCTGGCCCCGAATTTCATCCTCAACATCTCAGCGTTCATCGTCATGTGCGAGGCTTTCCTCCGCATCTGGCCCCACTTTGACATATGGCTGAAGACCTTCAATATCAAGCCGAAGGTGGTGGGCGACCAACAAGCGGAATGCGGCGGAGCCATGGTGGGAAAAATGCCCAACGTTACATGGCTCGAGGGCTCCTTCGTGGAGACCATAAAGGGGTGGCAATCGGGGTGGTTCTACATCACCGAGCCGCGCGACGCCAACTGGGTGGCGGCCCCGAGTTTCGATCCAGAATCCCCACGTGGCTCACTTCCTGGAAGGAGAAGGGCCTGTCCTGGGGCTCATCGGTGGAGCTAGACGGACTCTAGCAGTGTATTCGGAACATGACAAGCAAGAAACTTAAGTTTGTCAACATAGTCCAGGTCATGCTCTTCCGCCGGATCCTCCCGTGTCAACAACGGGATTTCAACTTATGGGAGTTCGACCCGGCCCAGCACCAGACTCTGCGCGAGCTCTTTGACATGACGCATAAGGACGTCTGGAAGGTGCTGTTCAAGGGCGCCGAGGTCCCTCCTCTTACCGAGGACCGCGGGCTAAGCGCAAAGTGCCCTGCGAATCCGGTAAGTTCTGTACATCTAGTAGGGTATTTATTTCCCATAGCTTAACCATGTGTGGGGTCTGAGCTCCCTATGCCTTTGACAGGACTAGGAGGAGACATCGGAGCAGATCAACTGTCCGGCCCCTCTGCCCGAAGACCCTGCGGACGCTCTCCTGACGGAGATGCAGACTCCGGCACCTTATGAGGTGCCGGAGAAGACCAAGAAGAAGGCCAAGGGAACCCGAAAGAGTTCCCGACGCCAGGTGGTATTGGACTCATCATCCGATAACTCCGAGACGCACTCCTCTCCTGAAAACAAGGAGGAGGAAGATAAAGACTCCCCCCTCCAGCCGGGGGAGACAAGAAAAGGAAGGTCGCCCCAACCGGGGAGGCCTAAGGGTCCAAGAAGGGAAGGACTCTCCTTCCGGACTGCTCCACCACTGCCGCCGTCGGCGAAGACGAGTGGCTGCTCAGGGCCAAGCCCCTGGCGAAGTCGTAAGTATTCGGATACCAGAGTAACTCATAGCATACCTTTGTTGCACTGCTTCTCCTAACGTCGAATATGATTATGCAGTCCGCCCCGAGCCCGTATCAACGTATCTTCGCCGGACGGTTCGTTGGACTCGTCGGACATGAACAGTGATACACTTCCAACCGCATCCTCCCCTTGACCTACGGACAATGTCGAGGTATTGTCTCAAGGGGCACCGAGCCGGGGGGAGATAGTCCCGAAGGCGCCTGAAGGCGACCTTCTGGACTCCAGGAGCAAAGGGAGCAAGGCTCTCGGGGGTTCCAAGTTCGGCCCTCAGCCGGAAACCGCGCCGGAACCTCCAGTGGTTCCGGACTCGGGCAGGCGGCCCTCTTCCAGGAGGGGCAAGCCGCCCGTGCCGGTGACCTCTGTCCATCCAAAGGCACCGGACAACTGCTGGGAGCGCTTCGCGGCGCTTCCATCAACGAAGAGCACCACACTATTATGAGTGCGGTGATCAAGAAGGTTCAGTCCGCCAAGAGCGGACTGACTGAAGCCTGTGCCAGCCTTCTAACAGGCTTTGAGGTAAGTATTTAAAATATAGGAAAATATTACCGCATAGACAGTAGCCCCTGATGCTTTGTTTGGTGTTCACAAAGAAAAGCCGAATAGAGGATCAAATAATATCTCCAGGAGTCTAATATAAGTATGTCTGTATGCGTATGCATGCTTCGCTGCTGACATCTGTAGCGCTGACTACGGAGGTCGCCGCACTGAAGGAGGACCTCGAGCGGTCCGAGAAAGAGCTCAGCCTTGCCAAGAGGCAGCTCGAGGAGAACAAAGGTAAGTAATACCTTGTCTATATAAAAAATAAAATGTGGTTGCGAAATGACAGGATCATCATGAATGTGCCAGGGGCCACGACCGAAGTGGCGACCCTGAAGCAAGCACTGTCCGAGGCCAAAAACAAAGCGGCCGAGGAGCGCACCGAGTGGGAAAAACAAGAGGCACGGGTGGGCGAGGTGCAGCAAGAGCTCCAGGCTCTCGTGAAGAAGCACATGTCTTTGGAGCTTGACTCGAAGATGCGAGAGTCCGAGCTTGCCGCAGCCCTCGAGAGCACAAAGCATGCCAAGTTTGAAGCCCAAAAGGCCTCCACGAAATTGAGGCGATGAGGAAGATAGCGGCGGGTAAGGCATTCAATATGCAAAGCAAGCATGTGAAAGTAAATTACTTGTTACTTACCCGAGTCCGGAGCTCTCCAGGAGCATTCGTAGATTTGCCCCGCAGTGTGTCGGATGCCGCGAAGTATTACCAGGCCGAGGAGGGAAGCTCAACGGAGAAGTTGTTCTGGTCTCACTATACTGGGACCGAACACCCGATGCCTATGAGCGACCAGCTGAAGCAACTGGTCGAGCTGCACAAGGCGGCCGAACAGGCCATGAAGGGCTTTATAGTCTGGATGTGGCCTGGTGACTCCCTTCCCAACAGCTACTTCAGCCTTGTGAGGCGGCTTGTGGATGCCTGCCCATAGCTGGATGTCATCAAGTGGCCCGT
This sequence comes from Triticum urartu, assembly GCF_003073215.2. Classification (NCBI taxonomy): domain Eukaryota; kingdom Viridiplantae; phylum Streptophyta; class Magnoliopsida; order Poales; family Poaceae; genus Triticum; species Triticum urartu. Next base: position 580,617,516 of record NC_053028.1, read on the forward strand.
TTGTATCGAAGGTGCCCGCCGGGCTTTTGCCCGTGCAAAGGTGCACTGGGCCAAGATGGACGCCGAGAAGCTGGTGAAGGAGGGGCCGCCGCAGGGCAAGGAGCATCGCCACCCCGAGATGTATTATGAGGGTGTCCTGAAGGGTGCCCGTCTTGTGGCGAACGAGTGTGCGAAGGATGTAATTTTTGAATGAACTTGCTCGTGTGATCCTGTATTATGAAAACTTGTTCATATGCGCTATGCAACGCTTGTTGGAATTTAAAATATTACCTTCTGTGCGGCTGTTTATCAAATCTGAGAGATGGCCAGTCGTCAGCTTCTGCCCCCATGCCACGAGTGCTAGGGTGTTCGGGATAAATCTGAGCACTCTTTTTCCCATTGTTGGGTCCTTCGAGGGAGGTGCTCAGCACAACAAACAAGGCAATCGGACTATAATGCTTTATCACTCTCACTTAGCCATAGAAGTCTACAATTTTAAATTTTGGCGAAGCCCCTAGTATTCGGAAGGCCGAATTCGGGGCGCTATACACGCCTTAAGCTGGACAAAGCCGACTACTTGCTCTAAGCGGCATAAGTCTTTAGGGACTCGAGACCTCTCGAACAGCGACCAGCTCTCGCCTTATCATGACAGTCAGTTTTAGCTTTCTCTACTGAGGTGCTTAGCCCAGATGAACTAGGGCACAATCGCAGTAGTTCTCCCAGTGCTACCTTAGCTGATATAACGGAACGTAAGGTACCAAAACACGGGAGCCGGGCAAACCCAATTATTGACCCAAGACATGATTCGGAGCTGATGCATATAGTGCTATAAGTTCGAGGTGTCGCACTGTCGAAAGTGTTCGGACTTCTCACGCCGTATTATGGGGTATGCTTAAGCCCCTGGCGTATTGGCCGTACCAGAGTGTACGGGTGTTGAATGTCATGAATGAACATATATATATATAGAAGAATAGAGAATGCGATAATAGTCTAGTGCTATGCATTGTTTATTCAATAAGGTGCGTCGAAGCAGAATGATACAACCAGTCCAACAGTCCGGCCAAAGGATATAGTCCGGCTGTTCGGAGACCCCCTAATCTAGGACTCCCTCAGAGGGGTAGTAACTGTTGTCGCCTGTACACACTCAGCTTACTGTTGAATCTAGTTCCCCAAGAGCTGAAAAACGAACTGCTGACGCCGCCTACACACTCGTTCACTCGAAGAGACTCCAATGGCGATCCGAGGGGTGAGCCTGTTGGATATGGACTTTAGCAAGGAGTTCCCCTTTGAGTTTGCCGTTCAGTCACATGGCTGCACCAAGTTGAATGTGATGTACACCAACGATACGGATTCGGTGAAGCTTTGCCTCGCCTCAGTCCTATGGCTGCACCATGTTCTGGAGCATTCGCCCGTTTCATCGGCACGCCGACTGCACCTTCGCTACGGTGGAGAGAAGGAAGAACGCGACGATTCGGCCATCTGGTGCAACAAGCTTGTCGACATCTAGAAGCAATATAGGATCATCAGCAACGGGCAGGAGAAGGACTCCATGGTTGACCTCGCTGAGACCATCATCGACCCCTGTTACGCCAACATGAAAGAAGACAACATGAACACATGGGAGGTACCTCTGAATCTAGCCTACATAACCTACGCGGCCAAGGACGCATACGCATGCTACGACATGTACAGGCAGATCTTGGACATGAGGGAGTGTCTGCTTCCCGTAACCGACGAGTACACGTACAGCCGCAGCGTCATGATCAAGCGTGCCAGAAAGGTCTATATGTTGTACTTTATCTGTTTATAAGCACCTTTATCATCTTAGTGTTTCATGCATTAGCCTATGTGTCGTAATTATCTGTTTTGTCCGAAATATTTCTTTTAAGAACCCATTAACCTGATTGCTTTTTTCAGTGGCTATTTGCTTATGTATGTAAACTAGTTCACTTGTCCATATAAAAACAAGTTCACTCGCCTGCCGTGCTTTGAATCTCCTTCCTCCCAACATATTCCCCTCCTCAGGTGGACCTAGCAATTCTCTGAATTTTCTCCCACTTTCTTTTTCAATGTAAACTGAGTTTTCTCCCAGGACTTTCTCCTAGAACCAACTCAACTGTCCCACGTCTAGCCTAAAAAATAATAATACCCCACGTACTATTAACTCATCAAATTAAAATGATATTTTATTTTGTAAGTTGAAAGTTCTTACAAAATAATAATAATAATAATAATAATTGTTTATATATAACTTGGCAAGTTAACTCCTAGTGATTGCGTACATAAGCTTGCAAAGATTTTTACTGACGTGCAATCATGTGTTTATGTTTTTATAACATTTCTCCGTCTAGCCCAACATGATATTTTCACCCAGCCGAGCAAGTCCGCGGATTTCGAGAAAATGCAAATGGGATTTAAACGGGTTGCATAGATGCTATATCATTGTTTCACCCAGCCCACCAAAAGGACAAAAAAACAAATGGGCTGACAGCAGGGTCCACGGCCACAACTCAGTATTTTTGTGATTTGCCAAGTAAGTCGCTTTGTCAAGCCTGTTGGGCTGCAAATCTTTCAAGACGAGGAGAGTTTCATTCGGCTGACCGAGAAAATGGCCTATTGGTAATGAGAAATGGGTTGTACATTTTTAAAACACATCAAACCGACAATTAGTTTCAAATATCTTTTTTTCATTTCGAGATTTTAAATTACATTAATTTTTATGCATGGAGAATTTGTTGTATTTTATATTGATATACATTTATTTTTAAAATCAGTTTGAATGTGAGTCGAAATTTCGGGATTAAAAATAGTTCGAACCGCACCGAAATATGCAAAATTTTGTATAATTTTTTAACCGTGGCCACAATATGGGTTGTAATGCTAACAAAAAGAATATGGGATCCAAAAAAACCTTAATAATTAGCAAATGGGCTGTAAATTATTAGAAATAATGGCAGATGGGCTGTATGCTGTTTTCCACAGATTTGAGGCTTTCCTAAAAAAAGGTTGACGCACAAGCAGTGACTGTTGGATGGCCATCCAACGGTTGTCGTGCTTCTTCAATCTCTGTTCTTCCTGCTCCAGCCGCTCAAACAAGCATCATCGGGACTGCCTGCTCCCTCCTCCCCGTGGCCGGCTCTGCTGCCGCGCAGGCCTCACCGCCCCACCGTACTCCCATCGTTGGCCTAGCCATCCCTCTACTCACCCACACCTGCTATTATTCTCCGGCGACGGCAGACGAACCAGTAAACCCTCATACAGTCGTACTCCCCTCTGCGTGGGAAAAAACTGCCGAGTCTTCCCTGCCTCCGTGTCGTTCCCTTCCTAGGCCTCGCCGTCGTCCACCGCCCTGGTGCTCTCGGCGCGGCCTGGTCAACGTGGTCAACGACCGACATGCATCTGAAGTGGACTCTACGTGGAGAGGCCGACTGCTGGGTCCATGGCCGCACGCAAGGAAATGCCTCCTTATTAGACGCAAAATAATGATTCCTCCACCTGACATCAGGGACCCACCGAAAGGGCCTCTGTATTTCGCGAAAAAATGTTACCGCCGCTGACAGCTCGAACCCACTAGCTATATCTTCGCACGCAAGGAAGTGCCTCCTTATTATGCACAAAAAAGGAATACTCCCCCTGTTAGCTGGGACCCAGTATAGTGGCAGGCTGACTTGTGGGCCTACTAAGTTGAACGGGGACGGAGGGCTTTGTCAACTTAGTCAATATGCACGATTCTAGCTCCAGTGACCGTACATTGTCCATCCAACGGCCGTAGTGCTTCTTCAACCTCTGGTCTTCTTGCTCCAGCCGCCCAAACCAGCGCCGGTTGTGCCTCATGCTCCTGCCTCCCGTGGCCGGCTGCGATGCGGCGGAGGCCTCACCGCCCCTACTACCCCACCGCTTGGCCAGGCCATCCCTCTACTCACCCACACCACCCTGTTATTCTGCGGCGACGACAGCCTCACACCGCTGCAAACCAGTGAACCCTCGTACTCCTCTACGCGTGGGCATCCACTACCACGTATTCCCCGACTCCGCTTCATCCCCTTCCTAGGCCTCGCCTTCGTCCACCGCCCTGGTGCTCTTGGTGCGGTGTGGTCAACGTGGTCAAGGAACGGCATCCATCGGACGTGGACTGTACGTGGAGAGGCTGACAGCTGGGTCCTCGGCCGCAGCAAGGAAGTGCCTCCTTATTACGTGCATAATAATTATTCCTCCACCTGACAGCGGGGACCCACCGGATGGGCCACCGTATTTTGTGAAAAAAAGTTTGCCCCTGACTGCTGGGACCCACTTGCTACATCTTCGCACGCAAGGAAGTGCGTCCGGGCAAAAAAATGATTCGCCCCCCTGACTGTTGGGACCCACCAGCTACATCTTCGTAGGCAAGGACATGCCTGACAGTCGGGACCCACCTGGTCGAAGCGTACATAGCGTTGTCATTCTGGTCGCGAACGTGTACGTACATATATACTGGTGGATGTAGAGGCGCGCACGTGTCGTAGTAGAGGCGCATATATGTCGTAGTAGAGGCGCGCACGTAGAATGTACACGTACGTACAGCGGCCAGGGTGCTAGAAGGAAAATATGGCCACTTATGTGTACATACGGGCGGGGTGTCGAACGCCTACTCGCGCATACGTACGGCCAGGGCTCGTGCACATGGCTGGGTCGGAACGGAGAAATAGCGTCGTCGTCGTGTTCATGGGGAGGCAACAGAATGCGTCATGTTCATGGGGAGGCAACGGAATGCGTCGTCTTCATCGGGAGGCAACGGAACGCGTGGGAGCCAACCGGCTGGGTCGGAACGGAATGCGTGGTCGTGTTCATTGGGAGGGCTTGGACGGAACAGGCAATGGAAACGAGGCCTGGCGTACCGCAAAACGGAGGATACGGACTTCCTACGTTCGGAACGGGGTCCTGTTGATCGGGAGGGGTGTGGCGTACCGCAAAACGGAGGAAGCAGACCTCCTACGGTCGAAACGGGGGTCCTGTTGACCGGGAGGGGTGTGGCGTACCGCAAAACAGACGAAACGGACCTCCTATGGTCGAAACGGGGGTCCTGTTCATCGGGAGGGGTGTGGCGTACCGCAAAACGGGACTCCACGGGATACTGGTCATCTCCACCGTCGACCTCCTCCAGCCTCCACGGGCTACCGTCGACCTCCTCCAGCCTCCACGGTCTCCTGTTCATCCAGCCTCCACCGCGCACTACTCCACCGGCTACTGTTCAACCACCCCTCCACCGTCTACTTTTCATCCAGCCCTCCACACCACGGGGTCCTGTTCAACCACCCCTCCACGGGCACCCCTCCACCGTCTACTGTTCATCCAGCCCTCCACCACACCACGGGGTCCTGTTCATCCAGAGGCAACGCCACGCTCACTGTTCATCCAACCCCCCCCCCCCCCCCCCCCCCCCGCAACTTTCACTGTTCATCCCAGAGGCAGCATCGATCGGCTTCAGTTAGCAGCAGTAGCGAAGGAATCGCTCGATCGGGTTCAGTTAACATCCATCGATCGATCGCTCAGGTTCAGTAACGTGTAGCCTGCAGTGCAATCGCTCGGGTTCAGTTAGAGCCCAACGCCTCGCTCGGGTTCAGTTAGAGCCAACGCCTCGCACACACGCGCGTACATGTACGAGAGAAACGCGCATCGCTCGGCCCCGACCTCCCACCGTAACCGGGAACTCCCCGAAATTTTCCTCCCCCTCGCTTCTACCATGGTTTTTTCCATCATGGACGGCCCAAAGAATGTCATGCAGCTGCGTCTCCGGCCCGCCCAGGACGAAAAGCCCATTTTTTGTCATAGAAGTAGGAGCCCACCACATCTATGATGATACCAGGTTTTGTCACAATTATCGTCATAGAAGTGTCATATGTATGACAAAAAAATTCGTTCGGCCCAAAATGTCACGGATGTGTCTTTTTCTTGTAGTGTATGATCAGCACTACTAGTTGGAATAGATTCTACCCACTTAGTAACGTAATCAACATCAACTAAAATATGTGTATATCCATTAGAGGCAGGAAAAGGTCCCATATAATCAAAGCCCCAAACATCATCCCGGTCAAAAAAAAGCCCCAAACGTCAAATGGTTCAATAACAAGTGAATAATTCATAGGCATTTCTTGATGTCTACTAATATTACCAATTCTTTGACATTCATCACAAGATAAGACAAACTTACGGGCATCCTAGAAGCGAGTAGGCCAGTAAAAACCGGATTGTAATACCTTATGTGCAGTTCTATCTCCAGCGTGGTGTCCTCCATAAGCCTCGGAGTGACACTTGCGTAGGATCTGTTCCTGTTCATGCTCAGGTACACAACGTCTAATAACACCATCTACCCCTTCTTTATAAAGGTGTGGGTCATCCCAAAAGTAATGTCTCAAATCATAGAAGAACTTTTTATTTTGCTGGTATGTGAAACTAGGTGGTATAAATTTAGCAACAATGTAATTAGCATAATCAGCATACCATGGAGCAGTATGAGAAGCATTTATGACATTTAATTGTTCATCAGGAAAGCTATCATCAATAGGTAGTGGGTCATCAAGAACATTTTCTAACCTAGACAAGTTGTCTGCAACGGGGTTCTCAGCTCCCTTTCTATCAATAATATGCAAATCAAATTCTTGTAGAAAGAGAACCCATCTAATAAGTCTAGGTTTAACATCTTTATTTTCCATAAGATATTTAATAGTAGCATGATCCGTGTGAATAGTTACTTTAGAATCAACTATATAAGGTCTGAACTTATCACAAGCAAATACAACTGCTAAGAATTCTTTTTCAGTAGTAGCATAATTTCTCTGAGCATTGTCTAGAGTTTTACTAGCATATTGAATAACATTTAGTTTCTTATCAACTCTTTGCCCTAGAACAACACCTACAACATAATCACTAGCATCACACATAATTTCAAAGGGTAAATTCCAATTAGGTGGCTGAACAATAGGTGCAGAGATTAATGCTTTCTAAAGTATTTCAAATGCTTCTACGCAATCATCATCAAAAATAAATGGTATATGTTTTTGTAATAAATTAGTCAGAGGCCGGGAAATTTTTGATAAGTCCTTAATGAACCTCCTATAAAACCCGACATGACCAAGGAAACTTCTTATACCTTTTATGTCCTTGGGACATGGCATCTTTTCAATAGCATCAACCTTAGCTTTATCAACCTGAATACCTCTTTCAGAAACTTTATGCCCCAAGACAATACCTTCATTAACCATAAAGTGACACTTTTCCCAATTCAAGACAAGATTTGTTTCTTCACACTCTGCAAAACTCGGTCAAGGTTGCTTAAGCAATCATCAAAAGAGGATCCATAGATGGAAAAATCGTCCATGAAAACCTCACAAATCTTTTCACAAAAGTCAGAGAATATAGCCATCATGCATCTTTGAAAGGTAGCAGGTGCATTACATAAACCAAAAGGCATACGTCTATAAGCAAAAGTACCAAAAGGGCAAGTAGAAGTAGTCTTTGATTGATCATTGGCCGACACAGATATTTGAGAGAAACCAGAATAACCATCTAGAAAGCAAAAATGTGTATGTTTGGATAATCTTTCTAGCATTTGATCGATAAAAGGTAAGGGATAATGATCCTTTTTAGTAGCTTTATTTAATTTGTGGAAATCAATTACCATCCTATAACCTGTAATAATTCTTTGCGGGATCAACTCATCTTTATCATTAGGAACGACAGTAATACCTCCCTTCTTAGGGACACAATGGACAGGACTTACCCACTGACTATCAGCAACGGGATAAATTATATCTGCCTCAAGAAGCTTTAGTATTTCCTTTCTTACCACTTCCTTCATCTTAGGATTTAGCCATCGTTGATGATCACGAACTGGTTTGGCATCTTCCTCTAAATTTATTTTGTGTTGACACAGAGTGGGACTAATGCCCTTAAGATCATCAAGAGTATATCCAATAGCAGCACGGTGCTTCTTCAGAGTTTTCAATAATCTCTCTTCTTCATGCTCTGAAAGGTTAGCACAAATAATAATAGGATATATCTTTTTCTCATCAAGATAAGCATATTTAAGAGTATCAGGTAACGGTTTAAGCTCTAACACGGGATCACCCTTGGGCAGAGGAGGATCCCCTAGGATTTCAAGAGGCAAATTGTGTTTCAGGATGGGTTCCTGTTTAAAGAATACTTCATCTATTTTCCTTCTTTCATTCATAAACATATCATTTTCATGGTCTAACAAATATTGTTCTAAAGGATCACTAGGAGGTACGGCAATAGAAGCAAGACCAATAATTTCATCTTTACTAGGCAATTCCTCTTCACGGTGTTGTCTACGAAATTTAGAGAAATTAAATTCATGAGACATATCACCTAAACCAATAGTAACAACATACTTTTTGCAATCTATCTTAGCATTAACAATGTTCAAGAAGGGTCTACCAAATATAATGGGACAAAAGCTATCTTGTGGGGAACCAAGAACAAGAAAATCAGCAGGATATTTAGTTTTCCCGCACAAGACTTCAACATCTCTAACAATTCCAATTGGTGAAATAGTATCTCTATTGGCAAGTTTAATTGTGACATCAATATCTTCTATCTCAGCAGGTGCAATATCATGCATAATTTCTTTGTATAAGTCATGAGGTATAGCACTAGCACTGGAACCCATATCACATAAGCCATGATAACAATGATCTCCTATTTTAACAGAAATAACAGGCATGCCTACCAAAGATCTAGGTTTATCTTTAGCACAAGGTTTAGCAATTCTAGCAGTCTCATCACGGAAATGAATAACATGCCCATCAATATTATCAAACAAGAGATCTTTAACAATAGCAATATTAGGTTCAACTTTAATTTTCTCAGTAGGTGTATAAGTTCTAATATTGCTTTTACGAACCATAGTTGAAGCTTTAGCATGATCCTATATCCTAACAGGAAAAGGTGGTTTCTCAACATAAGCAATAGGAATAATAGGATCATTATAAGTGACTTTCTTTTCTTCAACTTTAATAGGTGCAGCTACTTTTACTTCTATGGGAGGATGATATTTAAACCACTTCTCCCTAGGGAGATCAACATGAGTAGCAAAAGATTCACAGAAAGAAGCTACTATCTCAGAGTCAAGTCCATATTTAGTGCTAAATTTACGGAAAACATCAGTATCCATAAAAGATTTAACACAATCAAACTTAGGTGTCATACCTGACTCCTTACCTTCGTCGAGGTCCCAATCTTCAGAGTTGCGTTTAATTCTTTCCAATAAATCCCATTTGAATTCAATAGTCTTCGTCATAAAAGAGCCAACACAAGAAGTATCGAGCATGGTGCGATTGTTACCAGAAAGCCGAGCATGTAAATTTTGAATAATCATTTCTCTTGAGAGCTGATACATCTCCAACATATCTATAATTTTTGATTGCTCCATGCTATATTATCTACTATTTTGGACTATATTGGGCTTTATTTTCCACTTTTATATTATTTTTGGGACTAACCTATTAACCGGAGGCCCAGCCCAAAATTGCTGTTTTTTGCCTATTTCAGTGTTTCGGAGAAACAGAATATCAAACAGAGCCCAAACGGAATAAAATCTTCGGGAAAGTGATTTTCTCACCGAACGTGATCCAGGAGACTTGGACCCTACTCCAGGGGATCAAAGAGGAGGTCACGAGGGTGGGGGCGCCCCCCCTACGGCGCGCCCCCTTGCATCATGGGCCCCTCGGTGCTCCACAGACGTACTTCTTCCTCCTATATATACACATGTACCCCCAAACAATTAGAACAGGATCCAAAAACCTAATTCCACCACCACGAGATCCCATCTTGGGGCCTGTTCCGGAGCTCCGCCGGAAGAGGGCCGTCATCACGGAGGGCTTCTACATCATCCTAGCCCCTCCGATGAAGTGTGAGTAGTTTACCTCAGACCTTCGGGTCCATAGTTAGTAGCTAGATGGCTTCTTCTCTCTCTTTGAATCTCAATACAAAGTTCTCCCCCTCTCTTGTGGAGATCTATTCGATGTAATCTTCCTTTTGCGGTGTGTTTGTTGAGACCGATGAATTGTGGGTTTATGATCAAGTCTATCTATGAATAATATTTGAATCTTCTCTGAATTCTTTTATGTATGATTGGTTATCTTTGCAAGTCTCTTCAAATTATCCGTTTGGTTTGGCCAACTAAATTGGTAGTTCTTGCCATGGGAGAAGTGCTTAGCTTTGGGTTCGATCTTGCGGTGTCCTTACCCAGTGACAGAAGGGGCAGCAAGGCACGTATTGTATCATTGCCATCGAGGATAACAAGATGGGGTTTATATCATATTGCTTGAGTTTATCCCTCTACATCATGTCATCTTGCCTAATGCATTACTCTATTCTTATGAACTTAATACTCTAGATTCATGCTGGATAGCGGTCGATGTGTGGAGTAATAGTAGTAGATGCAGAATCGTTTCGATCTACTTGTCATGGACGTGATGCCTATATACATGATCATGCCTAGATATTCTCATAACTATGCTCAATTCTGTCAATTGCTCAACAGTAATTTGTTCACCCACCGTAGAATACTTATGCTCTTGAGAGAAGCCACTAGTGAAACCTATGGCCCTCGGGTCTATTCTCATCATATCAATCTCCATCACTTTAATCTTGCTTTGCTTTTTATTTTGCTTTTACTTTTTACTTTGCATCTTTATACCAAAAATACCAAAAATATTATATCTATCAGATCTCACTCTCGTAAGTGATCGTGAAGGGATTGCCAACCCCTAATCGCATTGGTTGCGAGTAGCTATCATTTTGTGCAGGTACGAGGGACTTGAGCGTGGCCTCTGTAACGCCCCGGACATACCCGCCGATGGTCGTCACTCCTGACAGGATCTAGACTGGCCCCATAGATCAATACTAGTCTTTTCTTCGCACTTTGTCGTCACTCGTGCGCACCCGGGAGCAACTTCCCGGTCGGTCACCCATCCTGACACTACTCCAAGCTGAGCATGCTTAACTTTGGAGTTCTATCCAAATGGGCTCCCGGAAATGAAGGAATTCCTTATTGATATGAGTAGTCTATCATCCCTAATAAGCCAGGCTATCACATAGACCCCCACTCAGAGGAACCGACGTCCTCGTCGGGCCACAGGAACGTTCCCTCTTGGCACAAACGTCTGTGCTTCTAGTCCGGTACATGTGACATGCCGGGTGCCATGAGGGGTCACAAACGTCATGAACAACATGACCACGCACCTATCCGCAACCATCTGTGTAACCGCGAGGGTCGGCTCTGATACCAACTTGTAACGCCTCGGACATACCCGCCGGTGGTCGTCACTCCTGGCGGGATCTAGACTGGCCCCATAGATCAATACTAGTCTTTTCTGCGCACTTTGTCCTCACTCATGTGCACCCGGGAGCAACTTCCCGGTCGGTCACTCATCCTGACACTACTCCAAGCTGAGCACGCTTAACTTTGGAGTTCTATCCGAATGGGCTCCCGGAAAAGAAGGAATTCCTTATTGATATGAGTAGTCTATCATCCCTAATAAGCCAGGCTATCACAGCCTCCTACTGGATTGATACCTTGGTTCTCAAAAACTAAGGGAAATACTTACGCTACTCTGTTGCATCATCCCTTCCTCTTCGGGGAAAACCAACACAAGCTCAAGACGTAGCAAGAGCTCATGATTGGGGCATGAATATAACATTGATTTAAGCCTCCCCCAAGCTTGAGTGATACTTTCTCCTTCACGAGGCCAGAAATTATATATCTAATTGCGATCACGATGAACAAGATGCATAGGATAAAACTTCTGATGAAATTCCAATTTCAATCGTTTGTAGTTCCATGACCCCGTATCATCACATAGCCTATACCATGTCAATGCATCTTCCTTCAAAGATAAAGGAAAGACATTCTTCTTAATAACATCTCCGGGTACACCTACAAGCTTAAATAATCCACAAACTTCATCCACATATATTAGGTGCTCATCGAGATGAATTGTTCCGTCTCCTGCAAAAGGATTAGCTAGCAGTTTTTCTATCATACCCGAAGGAATTTCAAAGCAGACATTTTCATTTTCAGTAGGTTCCGTAGGTTGAGGAGCAACTCTTTGCTCTACTGGTCGGGGTGAAGATACCCCAAACAAGCCCCTCGAAGGATTACTTTCCATAGTAACAAGTGATAGTAAATTTCAACACACTATATAAATTTTTCCTTACCAAATTCCACCTACCAAAGGCGCTTCACTCCCCGGCAACGGCACCAGAAAAGAGTCTTGATGACCCACAAGTGTAGGGGATCTATCGTAGTCCTTTCGATAAGTAAGAGTGTCGAACCCAACGAGGAGCAGAAGGAAATGATAAGCGGTTTTCAGCAAGGTATTCTCTCCAAGCACTGAAATTATAGGTAACAGATAGTTTTGTGATAAGATAATTTGTAACAAGTAACAAGTAACAAAAGTAAATAAAGTGCAGCAAGGTGGCCCAATCCTTTTTGTAGCAAAGGACAAGCCTGGACAAACTCTTATATGATGTAAAGCGCTCCCAAGGACACATGGGAATATCGTCAAGCTAGGTTTCAGCATGTTCATATGATTCGCGTTCGGTAATTTGATAATTTGGTATGTGGGTGGACCGGTGCTTGGGTACTGTCCTTACTTGGACAAGCATCCCACTTATGATTAACCTCTATTGCAAGCATCCGCAACTACAACAAAAGTATTAAGGTAAACCTAACCATAGCATGAAACATGTGGATCCAAATCAGCCCCTTACGAAGCAACGCATAAACTAGGGTTTAAGCTTCTCTCACTCTAGCAACCCATCATCTACTTATTACTTCCCAATGCCTTCCTCTAGGCCCAAGTAATGGTGAAGTGTCATGTAGTCGACGTTCACATAACACCACTAGAGGAGAGACAACATACATCTCATCAAAATATCGAACGAATACCAAATTCACATGACTACTAATAGCAAGACTTCTCCCATATCCTCAGGAACAAACGTAACTACTCACAAAGCATATTCATGTTCATAATCAGAGGGGTATTAATATGCATAAAGGATCTGAACATATGATCTTCCACCAAGTAAACCAACTAGCATCAACTACAAGGCGTAATTAACACTACTAGCAACCCACAGGTACCAATCCTAGACTTGGAGACAAGAATTGGATACAAGAGATGAACTAGGGTTTTGAGAGGAGATGGTGCTGGTGAAGATGTTGATGGAGATTGCCCTCTCCCGATGAGAGGAGCGTTGGTGATGACGATGGCGATGTTTTTCCCCCATCCCGGAGGGAAGTTTCCCCGGCAGAACAGCTCCGCCAGAGCCCTAGATTGGTTCCGCCAAGGTTCCTTCGCGTGGCGGCGGTGTCTTGTCCGGAAAGATGGCTTATGCTTTTTTTTCTCATCGAAAGACTCCATATAGCAGAAGATGGTCATCGGAGGGCCACCAGGGGGCCCACGAGGTAGGGGGCGCGCCCCCACCCTCGTGGGCAGGGTGTGGCCCCCCTGGTGAACTTCTTGCGCTTAGTATTTTTTATATATTCTGAAAACATCTTCCGTGAAGTTTCAGGACTTTTGGAGCTGTGCAGAATAGGTCTCTAATATTTGCTCCTTTTCCAGCCCAGAATCCCAGCTGTCGGCATTCGCCCTCTTTATGTGAACCTTGTAAAATAAGAGAGAATAGGCATAAGTATTGTGACATAATGTGTAATATCATCCCATAATGCAATAAATATCAATATAAAAGCATGATGCAAAATGGACGTATCAACTCCCCCAAGCTTAGACCTCGTTTGTCCTCAAGCGAAAGCCGAAATCGAAAAATATGTCCACAAGTTTAGAGATAGAGGTGTCGATAAAAATAAAATACGGACATGAGGGCATCATGATCATTCTTAGAACAGCAACTTATATAATTCTTGTCATATGATCTCTTATGCTAAAGTAACAATTCAATCACAATTTCAAGTATGAATCATAAACTTCATTGAAAAACTAACAAACTATAATCTCAGTCATTGGATCAATTACAATTTATCATAACATAGGAAAGAGTCAATATAAGAGCTTTTCAGCAAGTCCACATACTCAACTATCATATAGTCTTTCACAATTGCTAACACTCACGCAATAATTATGGGTATGGAGTTTTAATCGGACACAGAGAAAGATAGGGGCTTATAGTTTTGCCTCCCAACGTTTTACCTCAAGGGTAATGTCAACAATAATAGTTCATGAAAACTCACATCCAATTAGCCATATATACCAGGATCTTTCCAACATGTTGTGCTTGCCAAAAGATAAAATGTAAAAAGGAAGGGTGAAGATCACCATGACTCTTATGTAAGGTAGGAGATAAAGGTAAAAGATAGGCCCTTCGCAGAGGGAAGCAGAGGTTGTCATGCGCTTTTATGGTTGGATGCACAAAATCTTAATGCAAAAGAACGTCACTTTATATTGCCACTTGTGATATGGACCTTTATTATGCAGTCTGTCACTTTTATTTCTTCCATATCACACAATCGTATAAAGCTTATTTCCTCCACACCAATCAATCATACATATTTAGAGAGCAATTTTTATTGCTTGCACCGATGACAACTTACTTGAAGGATCTTACTCAATCCATAGGTAGATATGGTGGACTCTCATGGCAAAACTGGTTTAAGGGTGTTTGGAAGCACAAGTAGTATCTCTACTTGGTGCAAAGAATTTGGCTAGCATGAGAGGGAAAGGCAAGCTCAACCATGTTGGATGATCCATGACAATATAATTTATCTCAGATGTAAGAAAACATAACCCATTACGTTGTCTTCCTTGTCCAACGTTAACTCTTTAGCATGTCATATTTTAATGAGTGCTCACAATCATAAAAGATGTCCAAGATAGTATATTTATATGTAACGTGTAAGAAAACAGAGATTATATAATGAATTTTTACCGACCAAAATACGTAACGTGTAAGAAAACGGAGTCCGGAGAGCACATGAGGTGCCCACGAGGTAGGGGTGCGCCCAGGGGGTAGGGCGCGCCCTCCACCCTCATGGAGCCCTCGTGTCCTTCCCGGACTGCTTCTTATTTTTCTATTTTTCTAAATATTCCAAAATGGAAGAAAAATTGCCATTAGAACTGTTTTGGAGTCGGTTTACTTACCGTACCACATACCTATTCCTTTTCAGAGTCTGAAAAGTTCCGGAAAGTGTCCCTTATGTATTCCTCCGGGGTTACGGTTTCAATAACATTGGTTTCAACATTTATAGGATTACCTAAGATATAATGTTTAATTCTTTGACCGTTCACCACCTTCGGATTTGTGCCTTCGAAGTTGTTGATTTTTATGGCACCGGAATGATAGACCTCCTCGATAACGTAAGGACCTTCCCATTTAGAGAGAAGTTTTCCTGCAAAAAATCTTAAACGAGAGTTGTATAATAATACATAATCACCTACATTAAACTCACGCTTTTGTATTCTTTTGTCATGCCATCTTTTGACTTTTTGTTTAAACAACTTGGCATTTTCGTAGGCTTGGGTTCTCCATTCATCAAGTGAACTAATGTCAAATAACCTTTTCTCACCGGCAAGTTTAAAATCATAATTGAGCTCTTTAGTGGCCCAATAAGCCTTATGATCTAGTTCGAGAGGTAAGTGACATGCTTTTCCATAAACTATTTTATACGGAGACATACCCATAGGATTTTTATATGCAGTTCTATAGGCCTGCTACCTCTTGAGCACTGTGTTGGTTTTCCCCGAAGAGGAAGGGATGATGCAACAAAGTAGCGTAAGTATTTCCCTTAGTTTTTAAGGACCAAGGTCTCAATCCAGTAGGAGGGTACGCGCGAGTCCCTCGTACCTGCACAAAACAAATAAATCCTCGCAACCAACGCAAATAGGGGTTGTCAGTCCCTATAAGGCCACTTACGAGAGTGAGATCTGATACATATGATAAGATAATATTTTTGGTATTTTTATGATAAAGATGCAAAGTAAAATAAAAGAAAATTAAAAGCAAAAGGAAATAACTAAGTAGTAGGAGATTAATATGATAAAGATAGACCCGGGGGCATAGGTTTCACTAGTGTCTTCTCTCGAGAGCATAAGTATTCTACAGTGGGTGAACAAATTACTATCGAGCAATTGACAGAACTGAGCATAGTTATGAGAATATCTAGGTATCATCATGTATATAGGCATCACGTCCGAGACAAGTAGACCGACTCCTGCCTGCATCTACTACTATTACTCCACTCATCGACCGCTATCCAGCATGCATCTAGAGTATTAAGTTAAAAACAGAGTAACGCCTTAAGCAAGATGACATGATGTAGAGGGATAGACTCATGCAATATGAAGAAAAACCCATCTTGTTATCCTTGATGGAAACAATACAATACATGCCTTGCTGCCCCTACTGTCACTGGGAAAGGACACCGCAAGATTGAACCCAAAGCTAAGCACTTCTCCCATTGCAAGAAAGATCAATCTAGTAGGCCAAACCAAACTGATAATTCGAAGAGACTTGCAAAGATAACCAATCATACATAAAAGAATTCGGAGAAGATTCAAATATTATTCATAGATAGACTTGATCATAAACCCACAATCCATTGGTCTCAACAAACACACCACAAAAAGAAGATTACATCGAATAGATCTCCACAAGAGAGGGGGAGGACATTGTATTGAGATCCAAAAAGAGAGAAGAAGCCATCTAGCTAATAACTATGGACCCGTAGGTCTGAGGTAAACTACTCACACTTCATCGGAGGGGCTATGGTGTTGATGTAGAAGCCCTCCGTGATCGATGCCCCCTCCGGCGGAGCTCCGGAACAGGCCCCAAGATGGGATCTCGTGGATACAGAAAGTTGCAGCGGTGGAATTAGGGTTTTGGCTCCGTATCTGATCATTTGGGGGTATGTAGGTATATATAGGAGGAAGGAGTACGTCGGTGGAGCAACAGGGGGCCCACGAGGGTGGTACTACCATGTTGTGGTAAAAAAATGGCCGAATAGGAAAATATTTTGGTTTAAGCTTTTGCAAACCGAAGCTTCTCTCAAGAAGGCTCATGGTTCTGAGAGGGAACGTGCCACCTTTGAGTGTGAAACAATATACATTGTCCCCCTTGAGTTTATTTACAAAGGCAACATAGAACTACATGAGTGCCCTGTTAAATTTTGGAATTATTCTGGCTTCGTTTGGCCTTATTTACACATTAATTGAGTTTTTGGTCATTTAATGTGCATAATTCAAATTTGAACTACAAGCACATGCTCCCGTGCACCAAAGTTGGTTGAAAAATCACATTTGTGTCCTCGGGTGAATTTCTACTCCCTCCTTCCATCTATACGGGTCCTAATGCGTTTTTCGAGGCTAACTTTGACCAAACGTTAGAGCAATAATATATGACATGCAACTTACACAAAGCATACCTTCAATTTTGTATGTCAAAGGAGCTTCCAATAATATAATTTTCATAGTGTACATCTCATGTGCTATTAATCTTGTCAATAGTCAAAGGCTGTCTTTGAAAACACATTAGGCCCTATATAGATGGAAGGAGGGAGTAGGTCCCATGCAAAAAATGAGAATAAAATTCAAACATCTGGGCATCGTGGCTCGGTCGAGAACATTGAGAAACTTGGTTTTAAAATCATGAACTTGGCATGGTGTCATGTCATGGTAAAAAAATTGGCCGAATAGGAACAAATTTTGGTATAAGCTTCTTGTAAATCGGAGCTTCTCTCAAGAAGGCTCGTGGTTCTGGGAGGGAACGTGTCACCTTTGTGTGCATAATTCAAATTTGAAATACAAGCACATGTTCCAGTGCACCAAAGTTGGTTGAAAAATCACATGTGTGTCCTCGGGTAAATTTCTAGGTTCCATGTAAGAAATGGGAATGAAATTCAAAATTCTAGGCGTCGTGGCTGGGTTGGAAACATTGAGAAACTTAGTTTTTTAATTCCTGTAAATCCAAAACACGCATGAAAATAATGAAACTTGGCTTGGTGCCATGACATGGCACCAACATGCTGTGGTAAATTTGCAGTCCGATTTGTGAAGGCGCACACATTAACAATCAACAAAGTCATTTTGGAACAAGTGTTGTCACGTTACAATCGGAAACACAAGTATTATTGAAACCATGGGAGTTCTACTTACTAGTACAATTTACGTGCCGCCACGCGTCCCCATTTTTTATTAGCTAGGAGGCGCCATGCAGGGTAGCTATTTGAGTACGAGAGGCGTGTGATCAGACCCCTGCGCGTGCTTATCGGGAGGAGAGCCCTTTGACCTCCATCTGCCGTCTACCTCTCTCCCAAGGTCTCCATTAATGGCGCCCGAGCCTCTGTTTAATGGCGTGGCTATGTCTCACTCGGCTGAGATTTAAGAGAGAAAAAAGAAAATCTCAAAGCACGGATCTTGATGTAAGATCCGATGGACCTATATAGCGTCTACTGCGACTTATAGAAAGACTGATGTATATATAAGGATGATTAAATTTTTTTTGCTCAAAGAAGGGCTTGCCCCTTCCGATTTTCATTCTGAAAACAACCACAATTCACAAGAAGTTCAGCACAACTCCAGCCTAACACGAAGGACTAAAAGCTACCAGATTGAAATCGCAACATCCCAAGAGGCCAACAAAGGCCAAACATCCGCGCTAGAACCCAACATTTCACAACCGACGACACAATCTACATCCTAAACTGGTTATTACATCAAAAGAAACCAGGAAACTAGTCTCCACGATGAGCGGCGATGATCTCTTTCATGTCCTCAAGACGCTGCTTGAGAACATCCACGGATTCCTCCACCAGCTTTTGGCGCTCGTTGCGGAGCATGTCATTCTCGTCCATAAGTTTCTTCAACAAGGCACTGGCCTCCTCCTGCAGGTCTGCACTTCGGACGATCTTCTCCCTCAGCAGGTCGCACTCGGCCCGGAGCCTCTCATTGCCCTCCCTTAGTTACCGGATGACGCCGGTAGCCTGTTCAAACGAGGCTATCATGTCGTCCTGCAACCTCGCCGAGCCAGAGATCTGATCCATCTGGCTATGGACGATCGCATGCATGCGCCTATAACAGTCGTCGCCTGCCCACGAGAAATTTTCCCAGGCCGTCGCGGCGCGGCGGGACATCTCTGCTGCTTCCGCGGCACGGCCGGACCAGTCTGCTACATCGACGGCGCGGCGGGACCTCCGTGCTGCTTTAGCGGCGCGGCGGGACCTCTATGCTGCTACTTCCACGCGGTGGGACATGTCGGCTGCTCTCGCAGCGAGGCGGGACATCTCTCGTGCTTCCGCTTCCATGCTCGCCTCTCCCTGGTGGCAATCTCTCGACCCAGAACTCACGCTGGCCATGGCAGACGCAAGGGAAGGATGCTGAATGACTTGTTTGTTTTTGTGGATGAGGAGTTGAGGAGGAATGTGCAGTCATCTTGGCATACTAGTATTTATAACCGAGTACTAATACGCTCCTAAGTGGGAAACCGTTTAGGTTGTCATCAGTGTGAACAGGTTTGCAATTCAATATAGCATGGAGTAATTTGGAATGTGACGAGACGCAAGCTCAAAATTTATTGACGGTTCTAGTTTCGAAGTGCGGCACTATTCCCGGATGGAGTACTTCTTTTTCTACTCCCTCCTTTCCGGTTTTATAAGGCTTATCTCAAAATTTTAGTTTTTCCATTTTATAAGGCTCAATTTGGTTGTTCCCCAACACATGTTCAGATTCCAAGGTGCATTAAATCATTGCATGCAAGTATTAAGAGAAAATTGACCAATGCATGTACTTTATGCATGCATGCATTGCAATTAATGCATTAAACCTATCTCTTGGGACTTCTCGCACGCACCATCATGCCACCCACAAAAACTTGTACTCTGAGTTTAGTAGTACGTTATACAGGAAGAGAAGAGGTGCACGCACGCACTCATCCTCTCACACACGCGTCTGTTTTTTCTCGAAAAGGAGGATGATGACCCCCGGCCTCTGCATCTGGGAGTCACAGACGCAAATTATTGAAATATATCGAGTGTGGTGCTTTGATGTGTCGCGTCAACTCGTACATCAACGAGAAGTTTGATTATCCTCTCCCTCGCGGACTTAACTGCACCTGCCTTTGGCTGTATGACAGGTTGGCCACACACCTGTAGGGCCCACCTGTCATACACGCACAGGCAGGAGCGTCCCTCCCTCGCCCATGAGCGTGGTGGCTGGCAAGACTAGGAGAAGCTTTCGCTACATGCTCTCCCTCCTGCACGTGATGGACATGCAGCAGTTCAATCGGTGTCAGATGGCCAGAAGCGTACTGTAGTACTCCTCCAGTGCAGTAGTATTCCATCAATGTTCGACTTCCCGAAGAGGCGAAGAGCCAAGCACAGCCCGGACGCTCGTGTGGCAGTTTCATGTGTATAGTAGTCTAGGATAGCGTGTACCGTGCCTGTAAGCTTAAAATCGTTGGGGTCGGCTCCATGCTATGTGGCCGTCTCGAAGTTTTAAAAAAATTAAAATAGTCTTCTGGCCCTACCCGAAAACTGCCGCGCGTACTGCCCGGGAAAAGCCCCGCCCTCAACTTTTAACTACGCGAAAATAGTTTGAGCTTGTTCATTCTATATAAATACGGTACTTACTGTATGTTTATTCACCCGTGGGGTTGTTCAATGAATGGAGGGGCGGGGAGCACAAGTGAACAATACTGTAGTACTACTACTAGTAGTAAGTAGGAGTCGTATAGTAGTCACCTTAAATAGAGAGTTTCTTTTCTTTATTGCCACGTACACAAATTGAAACGCTTGTTGTGGAGAGAAAAAAGATAATCACTCCACTATATATGGACGCAGGGGCCTGAGCGCTTGCTTTACTAGGGTTGCTCTCTTCATTCTCTCATCCTCTCCAGATATAAACAAGATAGCGGTAGCGACATTTTCTCTCTGCTCACTGCTGGTCATAGATCTGGCCAGATCCCTTCGGCCAGTGTGTGTAGAGGACTAAAAGGTGCATCGTTCATGCGGTCATCGCCGCCGAGGCAGGAAACCCACAGCTGCCGGAGGGGCCTGATCCTCTACCCGTGCTGTTCTCTCCGACATATGGCCGGCTCGGGAGGTCCTCCGACCCTTCTTCCTCCCTGCCGTATTGTCCGCAGATCCGACCTGCCGCCGCCGACATCCCGGCGACCCTTAGGTATAAGTTCTTCGAAAGCGGCCTTGCTCTACTGACCCAGCTCCCCACCTGTCTGCATGTGCATATTTTTCTACTCCCATCAGCTCTTCCAAAGCCACCTAAATTTTTAGTATTATTAAAGGTAAAGCTACTTCATGCATTCGAATCTAGGGCTTTGTTCAAACAACGAAGAAAGGGGGAAAGTTGTAGCCTGAATCTAGGCCTTGATTCAAAGAGGAAATAATATGGTGAAATTAGTAGAGGCCGGATACCCAACCAGAATCTTGGTTGAAAAGGGAAATAATGGGAAAACACAATACAAAGTGGATAAGGAAAAGATCTATTATTGGTTGAAAAAAGGATAGAAAGTGGCGGCTGGTGGACAAGTTAACAGAGTATGTCCAGGATTAGATTTGCTGCCATCACATAGTAAAAGGTCTCCAGAATTAGATTTGCTGCCCTCACATAGTAAATGGTCTCAGGATTAGATTTGCTGCCCTCACATAGTAAAAGGTCTCCAGGATTAGATTTGCTGCCCTCACATAGTAAAAGGTCTCCAGGATTAGATTTGCTGCCCTCACATAGTAAAAGGTCTCCGGGATTAGATTTGCTGCCCTCACATAGTACAATGGCACTCCTGTTGTTTTCCCCAGTATGATAAGTAAGTTGCTCCTTTACGCTGCTGAGTGTCCTGGTGTCCCCACAGTCCCATGCCCTTAAACCAACTCTTTAGCTGCTGTTGATTTACTGTGTCTAGTAAACAAGCAATGCCACCATTAAAGTAATCCCATATTTGAGGAATCTCATTGTTGATCGTAATGCTTCTGGTAACATGAAGCATTGCTGACGTTTTAAAATTTCAACTGTCCTTGCGTGATTGCCATGAACATAATTAAGATACTTCTTTTCATTTTGTATATGTTTCGTATATTCTTATTGACCAGCAACTGTTTACTTTCTATCTTTTTGTGCAAATATGGATATCCATTTCACCTTATTGCTATTGTGACCTTTTGGTGAACTGCACAAAACACTTTTTTGGAATGAGTGTCTTGTGCAGTTCAACTAAAATGTCACATGGGCAACATCTCTCAATTTTGGTGGAACTGGACAAAATGGTGATTGGAGTTTCCAAAATCTCCGTCAAGTTCTGCTGGTAATCTCGTGTAACATTTTATTAGCCTTT
This sequence comes from Triticum urartu, assembly GCF_003073215.2. Lineage (NCBI taxonomy): Eukaryota > Viridiplantae > Streptophyta > Magnoliopsida > Poales > Poaceae > Triticum > Triticum urartu. Next base: position 580,639,851 of record NC_053028.1, read on the forward strand.
GCGAGATGGAGCCGTCACTGTCACCACAATGACACTTTATTTTAGTGGAACTGCACAAAAGGATAAGAAAATTATAGTTGCACCTTACATGAGCCGGACAGCCAACCTTAATGTTCCTCAATTTTAGTGCAACTACTAAAGAAGAACCTACCAGCTCACAAGAGCAAGTACTTCTTGCTAGCTGAATGATGCAATCTTTGCTTCATTTCAGGTGAACTGCAGAAAAAGGCACATGAATTGAATCATGGAACTCCAGGCAGACCTCATCCAAGTAGAGCTGGAGGTTGAGTTCAAGGAGGCCGCTATTAAAGCAAAATCATGCTCTCCTATCTCATTGTTTGTGATGTGCAAACATGTTGTGCAAACAGGAATACTCAACTACAGATGTTGTGACAGTCAAGAGCATTCGCCAAGTTCTTCGATTGTATGACATGGCTAGCCAAGATGGATTTAATCCCAATATTCACTTTATAAAAAGGCTCTAATGAGTTGGTTCTGAATCTTGCAAGCTGGGAATTAGTGAGATGTGTAGGCATCTTTCTTGTACTTAATATTTGAATCTTATTTGTTGGTTCTGAATCTTGCAAGCTGGGAATCAATGAGATGTGTAGGCATCTTTGTTGTACTTATTATTTGGATCTTATTAGTTGGTTCTGAATCTTGCAAGCTGGGAATCAATGAGATGTGTAGGCATCTTTGTTGTACTTATTATTTGGATCTTATTTGTTGGTTCTGAATCTTGCAAGATGGGAAACACGACATGATGGTGCAGAGGACAACAACCATAACAAACAATTCAAACTTGGTAGTATTATCTTTGTGAAAGTGCGACAAATGTGCTGATCATGTGCGTCCTGAGAATAATAATTCTAATTGTTGTGCATGTTGATCCTGTGGCACTGATAGAACGAGCGAATGCATTGCTTGTTTTAAGTACAAATTTCTATTAAAGCTAATTAAATTTAGGTAAAGTGACCACTAACTCCTGTTATTACAGTACCAATACAGACCCGCTCATGAACCGACGTGTGGCCGAGGGTGCATCTTCTGCCGGGCATGCAACGGACGAGGGAGGCTGTCGGTGTCAAAACCGGCGGATCTCGGGTAGGGGGTCCCGAACTATGCTTCTAAGGCGGATGGTAACAGGAGGCAGGGGAAACGATGTTTTACCCAGGTTCAGGCCCTCTTGATGGAGGTAAAACCCTACGTCCTGCTTGATTTATTCTTGATAATATGAGTAGTACAAGAGTTGATCTACCACGAGATCAGAGAGGCTAAACCCTAGAAGCTAGCCTATGGTATGATTGTCTGTTGTCCTACAGACTAAAACCCTCCGGTTTATATAGACACCGGAGGAGGCTAGGGTTACACAAGGTCGGTTACAAAGGAGGAGGTATGCATATCCGTATTGCCTAGCTTGCCTTCCACGCCAAGTAGAGTCCCATCCGGACACGGGACGAAGTCTTCAATCTCGTATCTTCATAGTCCAACAGTCTGGCCAAAGGATATAGTCCAGTTGTCCGGAGACCCCCTAATCCAGGACTCCCTCAGTAGCCCCTGAACCAGGCTTCAATGACGATGAGTCCGGCTCGCAGTGTTGTCTTCGGCATTGCAAGGCTGGTTCCTCCTCCGAATACACCACAGAAGAGTTTGAATACAAGGTTAGTGTCTGACCCTGCAAAATAAGTTCCACATACCACCGCAGAGAGAATATAATTTCCACAAATCTAATCTGCTAACACATTTTGGCAGCATGACATCACACCATGGCCCGGTAATTATTCGAACCGTTTTTTTAACCAGCCCCGCACATAACACGAGGCGGTTTCTTGACACGTCTTGTCAAAGCAGAGATCGTGTTCCCCTTATTACGGGATTCCCATCAATACGGGCGTGGGTAACCCAACCGTGCCACCAATTACGGTGCTTGGGGGACAAGAGAGTTTTACCAGGATGGTGGGGCGCATAGTTTCGTCCACCCTTATAAAGGGATAAGGTTTCACCTTTTTCTACCCACGCCTTCTTCCTCCTTGCTCATCCATTCTCGTGCACTCGAGCTCCAACGCCCAAGTCCACATCCTTCCCCTCAACTCTCTCCAAACATGTCCGGAGCGGGAGGCAAGTGGATGGCCTCCTCCGTCACGGAGGGACACATCAAAAAGCTACGTGGAGCCGGATACTTAGCCGCGGGGCAGGTCGTCCCTACCCCGGAACCTCACGAAAGGGTGGTTTTCCTCCCCCACTTCGTCCGCGGACTGGGGTTTCCCCTCCATCCATTCGTCTGAGGCCTCATGTTCTATTATGGGCTAGACTTTCATGATCTGGCCTCGAATTTCATCCTCAACATCTCGGCGTTCATCGTCGTGTGCGAGGCTTTCCTCCACATCTGGCCCCACTTTGACATGTGGCTGAAGACCTTCAATATCAAGCCGAAGGTGGTGGGCGACCAACAAGCGGAATGCGGCGGAGCCATGGTGGGCAAAATCACCAACGTTACATGGCTCGAGGGCTCCTTCATGGAGACCATAAAGGGGTGGCAATCGGGGTGGTTCTACATCACTGAGCCGCGCGACGCCAACTGGGTGGCGGCCCCCGAGTTTCGATCCAGAATCCCCATGCGGCTCACTTCCTGGAAGGAGAAGGGCCTGTCCTGGGGCTCATCGGTGGAGCTAGACGGACTCCAGTAGTGTATCCGAAACATGACAAGCAAGAAACTTAAGCTTGTCAACATAGTCCAGGTCATGCTCTTTCGCCGGATCCTCCCGTCTCAACAACGGGATTTCACCTTATGGGAGTTCGACCCGGCCCAGCACCAGACTCTGCGCGAGCTCTTTGACACGATGCATAAGGACGTCCGGAAGGTGCTGTTCAAGGGCACCGAGGTCCCTCCTTCTCTTACCGAGGACCGCGGGCTAAGCGCGAAGCGCGCTGCGAATCCGGTAAGTTATGTACATCTGGTAGGGTATTTATTTCCCATAGCTTAACCATGTGAGGGGTCTGAGCTCCCTATGCCTTTGACAGGACTAGGAGGAGACATCGGAGCAGATCAACTGTCCAGCCCCTCTACCCGAAGACCCTGTGGACGCTCTCCTGACGGAGATGCGGACTCCGGCACCTTATGAGGTGCCGGAGAAGACCAAGAAGAAGGCCAAGGGAACCCGAAAGAGTTCCCGACGCCAGGTGGTATCGGACTCATCATCCGATAACTCCGAGACGCACTCCTCTCCTAAAAACGAGGAGGAGGAAGATAAAGACTCCCCCCCTCCGGCCGGGGGAGACAAGAAAAGGAAGGCCGCCCCAACCGGGGAGGCCTAAGGGTCCAAGAAGGGAAGGACTCTCCTTCCGGACTACTGCACCACCGCCGCCGTCGGTGAAGACGAGTGGCTGCTCAGGGCCAAGCCCCTAGCGAAGTCGTAAGTATTTGGATACCACAGTAACTCATAGCATACCTTTGTTGCACTGCTTCTCCTAACATCGAATAAGATTATGCAGTCCGCCCCGAGCCCGTATCAACGTATCTTCGTCGGACGGTTCCTTGGACTCGTCGGACATGAACAGTGATACACTTCCAACCGCCTCCTCCCCTTGCCCTAGGGACAATGTCGAGGTATTGTCTCAAGGGGCACTGAGCCGGGGGGAGATAGTCCCGGAGGCTCTTGGGGGTTCCAAGTTCGGCCCTCAGCCGGAAACTGCGCCGGAACCTCCAATGGTTCCAGACTCGGGCAGGCGGCCCTCTTCCAAGAGGGGCAAGCCGCCCGTGCCGGTGACCTCTGTCCATCCAAAGGCACCGGACAAATGCTGGGAGCGCTTCGCGGCGCTTCCATCAATGAAGAGCACCACACTATTATGAGTGCGGTGATCAAGAAGGTTCAGTCCGCCAAGAGCGGACTGACTGAAGCCTGTGCCAGCCTTCTAACAGGCTTTAAGGTAAGTATTTAAAATATAGGAAAATATTACCGCATAGACAGTAGCCCCTGATGCTCTGTTTGGTGTTCAGAAAGAAAAGCCGAATAGAGGATCAAATAATATCTCCAGGAGTTTAATATAAGTATGTCTGTATGCGTATGCATGCTTCGCTGCTGACATCTGTCGCGCTGACTGCGGAGGTCACCGCACTAAAGCAGGACCTTGAGCGGTCCGAGAAAGAGCTCGGCCTTGCCAAGAGGCAGCTCGAGGAGAACAAAGGTAAGTAATACCTTGTCTATATAAAAAAGAAAATGTGGTTGCGAAATGACAGGATCATCATGAATGTGCCAGGGGCCACAACCGAAGTGGCGACCCTGAAGCAAGCACTGTCCGAGGCCGAAAACAAAGCGGCCGAGGAGCGCACCGAGTGGGAAAAACAAGAGGCACGGGTGGGCGAGGTGCAGCAAGAGCTCCAGGCTCTCGTGAAGAAGCACAAGGCTTTGGAGCTTGACTCGAAGACGCGAGAGTCCGAGCTTGCTGCAGCCCTCGAGAGCACAAAGCATGCCAAGTTTGAAGCCCAAAAGGCCTCCAGGAAATTGAGGCGATGAGGAAGATAGCGGCAGGTAAGGCATTCAATATTCAAAGCAAGCATGTGAAAGTAAATTACTTGTTACTTACCCGAGTCCGGAGCTCTCCAGGAGCATTCGTAGATTTGCCCCGCAACGTGTCGGATGCCGCGAAGTATTACCAGGCCGAGGAGGGAAGCTCAACGGAGAAGTTGTTCTGGTCTCACTATACTAGGACCGAACACCCGATGCCTATGAGCGACCAGCTGAAGCAACTGGTCGAGCTGCACAAGGCGGCCGAACAGGCCACGAAGGGCTTTATAGTCTGGATGTGGCCTGGTGACTCCCTTCCCAACAGCTACTTCGGCCTGGTGAGGCGGCTTGTGGATGCCTGCCCACGGCTGGAAGTCATCAAGCGGTCCGTCTGTATCGAAGGTACCCGCCGGGCTTTTGCCCTTGCAAAGGTGCACTGGGCCAAGATGGACGTCGAGAAGCTGGTGAAGGAGGGGCCGCCGCAGGGCAAGGAGCATCGCCACCCCGAGATGTATTATGAGGGTGTCCTGAAGGGTGCTCGTCTTGTGGCGGACGAGTGTGCGAAGGATGTAATTTTTGAATGAACTTGCTCGTGTGATCATGTATTATGAAAACTTGTTCATATGCGCTATGCAATGCTTGTTTGAATTAAATATATTACCTTCTGTGCGGCTTTTTATCAAATCTGAGAGATGGCCAGTCGTCGGCTTCTGCCCCCATGCCACGAGTGCTGGGGTGTTCGGGATAAATCTGAGCACTCTTTTGCCCATTGTTGGGTCCTTCGAGGGAGGTGCTCAGCACAACGAACAAGGCAATCGGACTATAATTCTTTATCACTCTCACTTAGCCATAGAAGTCTACAATTTTAAATTTTTGCGAAGCCCCTAGTATTCGGAAGGCCGAATTCGGGGCGCTATACACGCCTTAAGCCGGACAAAGCCGACTCCTCGCTCTAAGCGGCATTAGTCTTTAGGGACTCGAGACCTCTCGAACAGCGACCAACTCTCGCCTTATCATGACAGTCAGTTTTAGCTTTCTCTACTGAGGTGCTTAGCCCAGATGAACTAGGGCACAATCGCAGTAGTTCTCCCAGTGCTACCTTAGCTGATATAGTGGAACGTAAGGTACCAAAACATGGGAGCCGGGCAAACCCAATTATTGACCCAAGACATGATTCGGAGCTGATGCATATGATGCTATAAGTTCGAGGTGTCGCGCTGTCGAAAGTGTTCGGACTTCTCATGCCGTATTATGGGGTATGCTTAAGCCCCTGGCGTATTGGCTGTACCAGAGTGTACGGGTGCTGAATGTCATGAATGAACATATATATTTTCAATGTGTGCCGTAGTCATGCCCCCTCCCCACATGTGCCCATGGTATTTTCAATGCGTAATTATGTACGCGTGGCACAGACTTCGCCGTTTGGCTGGGACTGGGGCAGGGGCCGCATGAAGGAAATATGCCCTAGAGGCAATAATAAAGTTATTATTTATTTCCTTATATCATGATAAATGTTTATTATTCATGCTAGAATTGTATTAACCGGAAACATAATACATGTGTGAATACATAGACAAACAGAGTGTCACTAGTATGCCTCTACTTGACTTGCTCGTTAATCAAAGATGGTTATGTTTCCTAACCATGGACAAAGAGTTGTTATTTGATTAACGGGATCACATCATTAGGTGAATGATCTGATTGACATGACCCATTCCATTAGCTTAGCACCCGATCGTTTAGTATGTTGCTATTGCTTTATTCATGACTTATACATGTTCCTATGACTATGAGATTATGCAACTCCCGTTTGCTGGAGGAACACTTTGTGTGCTACCAAACGTCACAACGTAACTGGGTGATTATAAAGGTGCTCTACAGGTGTCTCCAAAGGTACATGTTGGGTTGGCGTATTTCGAGATTAGGATTTGTCACTCCGATTGTCAGAGAGGTATCTCTGGGCCCTCTCGGTAATGCACATCACATAAGCCTTGCAAGCATTGCAACTAATGAGTTAGTTGTGAGATGATGTATTACGGAACGAGTAAAGAGACTTGCCGGTAACGAGATTGAACTAGGTATTGAGATATCGACGATCGAATCTCGGGCAAGTAACATACCGATGACAAAGGGAACAACGTATGTTGTTATGCGGTCTGACCGATAAAGATCTTCGTAGAATATGTAGGAGCCAATATGAGCATCCAGGTTCCGCTATTGGTTATTGACCGGAGACATGTCTCGGTCATGTCTACATTGTTCTCGAACCGTAGGGTCCGCACGCTTAAGGTTTCGATGACAGTTTCATTATGAGTTTATGTATTTTGATGTACCGAAGGTTGTTCGGAGTCCCGGATGTGATCATGGACATGACGAGGAGTCTCGAAATGGTCGAGACATAAAGATCGATATATTGGAAGCCTATATTTGGATATCGGAATCGTTCCGGGTGAAATCGGGATTTTACCGGAGTACCGGGGGGGTTACCGGAACCCCCCGGGGGGTTATTGGGCCTACATGGGTCTTAAGGGAGAAGAGGAAAGGAGGCAAGAGGTGGCCGCGCGCCCCTCCCCTTCCTAGTCCGAATAGGACAAGGGAAGGGGGGCGGCGCCCCCCCCCCTTTCCTTTCCCTCTTCCTCCTCTTTCCCCTTCTCCTTATCCAACTAGGAAAGAAGGGAGTCCTACTCCCGGTGGGAGTAGGACTCCCCCTTGGCGCGCCCTCCTTGGCCGGCCGCCCCCTCCCCTTGGCTCCGATATATACGGGGGCAAGGGGGCACCCTAGAACACACACAAGTTGATCTTCGTGATCGTTCCTTAGCCGTGTGCGGTGCCCCCCTCCACGATATTACACCTCGGTCATATTTTAGCGGTGCTTAGGCGAATCCCTGCGACGGTAGAACGTCTAGATCGTCACCACGCCGTCGTGCTAACGGAACTCTTCCCCGAAGCTTTGCTGGATCGTAGCCCGGGGAGCATCATCGAGCTGAACGTGTGCCAAGAACTCGGAGGTGCCGGAGTAACGGTGCTTGGATCGGTTGAACCGGGAAGACGTACGACTACTTCCTCTATGTTGCGTCAACGCTTACGCTTCGGTCTACGAGGGTACATAGACAACACTCTCCCCTCTCGTTGCTATGCATCAGCATGATCTTGCGTTTGCGTAGGAATTTTTTTGAAATTACTACGTTCCCCAACAGTGGCATCCGAGCCTAGGTTTTATATGTTGATGTTATATGCACGAGTAGAACACAAGTGAGTTGTGGGCGATATAAGTCATACTGCTTACCAGCATGTCATACTTTGGTTCGGCGGTATTGTTGGACGAAGCGGCCCGGACCGACATTACGCGTACGCTTACGCGAGACCGGTTCTCCCGACGTGCTTTGCACAAAGGTGGCTAGCGGGTGACAGTTTCTCCAACTTTAGTTGAACCGAGTGTGGCTACGCCCGGTCCTTGCGAAGGTTAAAACAGCACCAACTTGACAAACTATCGTTGGGTTTTGATGCGTAGGTAAGATTGGTTCTTGCTTAAGCCCGTAGCAGCCATGTAAAACTTGCAACAACAAAGTAGAGGACGTCTAACTTGTTTTTGCAGGGCATGTTGTGATGTGACATGGTCAAGACATGATGCTAAATTTTATTGTATGAGATGATCATGTTTTGTAACCGAGTTATCGGCAACTGGCAGGAGCCATATGGTTGTCGCTTTATTGTATGCAATGCAATCGCGCTGTAATGCTTTACTTTATCACTAAGCGGTAGCGATAGTCGTGGAGGCATAAGATTGGTGAGACGACAACGATGCTATGATGGAGATCAAGGTGTCGCGCCAGTGACGATGGTGATCTTGACGGTGCTTCCAAGATGGAGATCACAAGCACAAGATGATGGTGGCCATATCATATCACTTATATTGATTGCATGTGATGTTTATCTTTTATGCATCTTATCTTGCTTTGATTGACGGTAGCATTATAAGATGATCTCTCACTAATTATCAAGAAGTGTTCTCCCTGAGTATGCACCGTTGCGGAAGTTCTTCGTGCTGAGACACCACGTGATGATCGGGTGTGATAGGCTCTACGTTCAAATACAACGGGTGCAAAACAGTTGCACACGCAGAATACTCAGGTTATACTTGACGAGCCAAGCATATACATATATGGCCTCGGAACACGGAGACCGAAAGGTCGAGCGTGAATCATATAGCAGATATGATCAACATAACGATGTTCACTAACGAAACTACTCCATCTCATGTGATGATCGGACATGGTTTAGTTGATTTGGATCACGTAATCACTTAGAGGATTAGAGGGATGTCTATCTAAGTGGGAGTTCTTAAGTAATATGATTAATTGAACTTAAATTTATCATGAAACTTAGTCCTGGTAGTATTTTGCAAATTACGTTGTAGATCAATAGCTCGCGTTGTTGCTTCCCTGTGTTTATTTTGATATGTTCCTAGAGAAAATTGTGTTGAAAGATGTTAGTAGCAATGATGCGGATTGGATCCGTGATCTGAGGTTTATCCTCATTGCTGCACAGAAGAATTATGTCCTTGATGCACCGCTAGGTGACGGACCTATTGCAGGAGCAGATGCAGACGTTATGAACGTTTGGCTAGCTCAATATGATGACTACTTGATAGTTTAGTGCACCATGCTTAATGGCTTAGAATCGGGACTTCAAAGACGTTCTGAACATCATGGAGCATATGAGATGTTCCAGGAGTTGAAGTTAATATTTCAAGCAAATACCCGAGTTGAGAGATATGAAGTCTCCAACAAGTTCTATAGCTAAAAGATGGAGGAGAATCGCTCAACTAGTGAGCATGTGCTCAGATTGTCTGAGTACTACAATCGCTTGAATCAAGTGGGAGTTAATCTTCCAGATAAGATAGTGATTAACAGAATTCTCTAGTCACCATCACCAAGTTAGTAGAACTTCATGATGAACTATGATATGCAAGGGATAACGGAAACGACTCCCAAGCTCTTCGTAATGCGGAAATTGGCAAAGGTAGAAATCGAGAAAAACATCAAGTGTTGATGGTAGACAAGACCACTAGTTTCAAGAAAAGGGCAGAGGGAAGAAGGGGAACTTCAAGAAGAACAGCAAGCAAGTTGCTGCTCAAGTGAAGAAGCCCAAGTCTGGTCCTAAGCCTGAGACTAAGTGCTTCTACTGCAAAGGGACTGGTCACTGGAAGCGGAACTACCCCAAGTGATTGGCGGATAAGAAGGATGGCGAAGTGAACATAAGTATATTTGATATACATGTTATTGATGTGTACTTTACTAGTGTTTATAGCAACCCCTCAGTATTTGATAATAGTTCAGTTGCTAAGATTAGTAACTCAAAACGGGAGTTGCAGAATAAACAAAGACTAGTTAAGGGTGAAGTGACGATGTGTGTTGGAAGTGGTTCCAAGATTGATATGATCACCATCGCAGACTCCCTGTACTTTCGAGATTAGTGTTGAACCTAAATAAGTGTTATTTGGTGTTTGCGTTGAGCATGAATATGATTTGATCATGTTTATTGCAATACGGTTATTCATTTAAGTTAGAGAACAACTGTTGTTCTGTTTACATGAATAAAACCTTCTATGGTCATACACACCAACGAAAATGGTTTGTTGGATCTCGATTGTAGTGATACACATATTCATAATATTGAAGCCAAAAGATGCAAAGTTAATAATGATAGTGCAACTTATTTGTAGCACTGCGGTTTATGTCATATTGGTGTAAAGCGCATGAAGAAACTCCATGCTGATGGGATTTTGGAATCACTTGAATATGAATCACTTGATGCTTGCATACCATGCCTCATGGGCAAGATGACTAAGACTCCATTCTCCGGAGCGAGCAACTGACTTATTGGAAATAATACATACTGATGTATGCGGTCCGATGAGTGTTAAGGCTCACGGCAAGAATCGTTATTCTCTGAACTTCACAGATGATTTGAGCAGATATGGGTATATCTACTTGATGGAACATAAGTCTGAAACATTTGAAAAGTTCAAAGAATTTTAGAGTGAAGTGGAAAATCATCGTGACAAGAAAATAAGGTTTCTACGATCTGATCGAGGAGACAAATATTTGAGTTACGAGTTTGGCCTTCAGTTAAAAACAATGTGAAATAGTTTCACTACTCACGCCACCTAGAACACCACATCATAATGGTGTGTCCGAATGTCATAACCGTACTTTATTAGATATGGTGCGAACTATGATGTCTCTTACCAATCTACCACTATCATTTTGGGATTATGCATTAGAGACAACTGCATTCACGTTAAATAGGGCACCATCTAAATCCGTTGAAACGACACCATATGAACTATGGTTTGGCAAGAAACCTAAGCTGTCGTTTCTTAAAGTTTGAGGTTGCAATGCTTATGTGAAAAAGTTTCAACCTGATAAGCTCAAACCCAAATCAGAGAAGTGCGTCTTCGTAGGATACCCAAAAAGAAAATGTTGGGTACACCTTCTATCACAGATCCGAAGGCAAGATATTCGTTGCTTTGAATGGATCCTTTCTAGAGAAGGAATTTCTCTCGAAAGAAGTGAGTGGGAGGAAAGTAGAACTTGATGAGGTAAATGTACCTGCTCCCTTATTGGAAAGTAGTTCATCACAGAAATCTGTTCTTGTGACTACTATACCAATTAGAGGAAGCTAATGATGATGATCATATAACTTTAGATCAAGTTACTACCGAATCTCGTAGGTAAACCAGAGTGAGATCCGCACCAGAGTGGTACGGTAATCCTGTTCTGGAAGTCATGTTACTAGACCATGACGAACTTGCGAACTATGAGGAAGCGATGATGAACCTAGATTCCGCGAAATGGTTTGAAGCCATGAAATCTGAGATGGGATCCATGTATGAGAACAAAGTATGGACTTTGGTTGACTTGCCCGATGATCGGCAAGCAATTGAGAATAAATGGATCTTCAAGAAGAAGACTGACGCTGACGGTAATATTACTGTCTACAAAGCTCGACTTGTCGCAAAAGGTTTTCGGCAAGTTCAAGGGATTTACTACGATGAGACCTTCTCACCCGTAGCGATGCTTAAGTCTGTCCGAATCATGTTAGCAATTGCCACATTTTATGATTATGAAATTTGGCAGATGGATGTCCTAACTGCATTCCTGAATGGATTTCTGGAAGAAGAGTTGTATATGATGCAACCAGAAGGTTTTGTCAATCCAAAGGGAGCTAACAAAGTGTGCAAGCTCCAGCGATCCATTTATGGACTGGTGCAAGCCTCTCGGAGTTGGAATAAACGCTTTGATAGTGTGATCAAAGCATTTGGTTTTATACAGACTTTTGGAGAAGCCTGTATTTACAAGAAAGTGAGTGGGAGCTCTGTAGCATTTCTGATATTATATGTGGATGACATATTACTAATTGGAAATGATATAGAATTTATGGATAACATAAAGGGATATTTGAATAAGAGTTTTCCAAAGAAAGACCTCGGTGAAGCTGCTGACATATTGAACATCAAGATCTATAGAGATAGATCAAGACGCTTGATAAGTTTTTTTCAATGAGTACATACCTTGACAAGATTTTGAAGTAGTTCAAAATAGAACAGTCAAAGAAAGAGTTCTTGTCTGTGTTACAAGGTGTGAAATTGAGTAAGACTCAAAACCCGACCACGACAGAAGATAGAAAGAGAATGAAAGTCATTCCCTATGCCTCAGCCATAGGTTCTATAAAGTATGCCATGCTATCTACCAGATCTATTGTATACCCTACACTGATTTTGGCAAGGTAGTACAATAGTGATCTAGGAGTAGATCACTGGACAACAGTCAAAATTATCCTTAGTGGAATAAGGATATGTTTCTCGATTATGGAGGTGACAAAAAGGTTCGTCGTAAAGGGTTACGTCGATGCAAGTTTTGACACTAATCCAGATGACTCTAAGTCTCAATCTGGATACATATTGAAAGTGAGAGCAATTAGCTAGAGTAGCTCTGTGCAGAGCATTGTTGACATAGAAATTTGCAAAATACATACGGATCTGAATGTGGCAGACCCGTTGACTAAACTTCTCTCACAAGCAAAACATGATCACACCTTAGTACTCTTTGGGTGTTAATCGCATAGCGATATGAACTAGATTACTGAATCTAGTAAACCCTTTGGGTGTTGGTCACATGAAGATGTGAACTAATCACATAAAGATGTGAATTATTACTGTTAAATCACATGGTGATGTGAACTAGATTATTGACTCTAGTGCAAGTGGGAGACTGAAGGAAATATGCCCTAGAGGCAATAATAAAGTTATTATTTATTTCCTTATATCACGAAAAATGTTTATTATTCATGCTAGAATTGTATTAACCGGAAACATAATACATGTGTGAATACATAGACAAACAGAGTGTCACTAGTATGCCTCTACTTGACTAGCTCGTTAATCAAAGATGGTTATGTTTCCTAACCATGGACAAAGATTTGTTATTTGATTAACGGGATCACATCATTGGGTGAATGATCTGATTGACATGACCCATTCCATTAGCTTAGGACCCGATCGTTTAGTATGTTGCTATTGCTTTCTTCATGACTTATACATGTTCCTATGACTATGAGATTATGCAACTCCCGTTTGTCGGAGGAACACTTTGTGTGCTACCAAACGTCACAACATAACTGGGTGATTATAAAGGTGTTCTACAGGTGTCTCCAAAGGTACATGTTGGGTTGGCGTATTTCGAGATTAGGATTTGTCACTCCGATTGTCGGAGAGGTATCTCTGGGCCCTCTCGGTAATGCACATCACATAAGCCTTGCAAGCATTGCAACTAATGAGTTAGTTGTGAGATGATGTATTACGAAACAAGTAAAGAGACTTGCCGGTAACGAGATTGAACTAGGTATTGAGATACCGACGATCGAATCTCGGGCAAGTAACATACCGATGACAAAGGGAACAACGTATGTTGTTATGCGGTCTGACCGATAAAGATCTTTGTAGAATATGTAGGAGCCAATATGAGCATCCAGGTTCCGCTATTGGTTATTGACCGGAGACATGTCTCGGTCATGTCTACATTGTTCTCAAACCATAGGGTCCGCACGCTTAAGGTTTCGATGACAGTTTCATTATGAGTTTATGTATTTTGATGTACCGAAGGTTGTTCGGAGTCCCGGATGTGTTCATGGACATGACGAGGAGTCTCGAAATGGTCGAGACATAAAGATCGATATATTGGAAGCCTATATTTGGATATCGGAATCATTCCGGGTGAAATCGGGATTTTACCGGAGTACCGGGGGGGTTACCGGAACCCCCCGGGGGGTTATTGGGCCTACATGGGCCTTAAGGGAGAAGAGGAAAGGAGGCAAGAGGTGGCCGCGCGCCCCTCCCCTTCCTAGTCCGAATAGGACAAGGGAAGGGGGGCGGCGCCCCCCCCCCCTTTCCTTTCCCTCTTCCTCCTCTTTCCCCTTCTCCTTATCCAACTAGGAAAGAAGGGAGTCCTACTCCCGGTGGGAGTAGGACTCCCCCTTGGCGCGCCCTCCTTGCCCGGCCGCCCCCTCCCCTTGGCTCCTTTATATACGGGGGCAAGGGGGCACCCTAGAACACACACAAGTTGATCTTCGTGATCGTTCCTTAGCCGTGTGCGGTGCCCCCCTCCACGATATTACACCTCGGTCATATTGTAGCGGTGCTTAGGCGAAGCCCTGCGACGGTAGAACATCAAGATCGTCACCACGCCGTCATGCTGGTAGAACTCTTCCCCGAAGCTTTGTTGGATCGTAGCCCGGGGAGCGTCATCGAGCTGAACATGTGCCAAGAACTCGGAGGTGCCGGAGTAACGGTGCTTGGATCGGTTGAACCGGGAAGGCGTACGACTACTTCCTCTACGTTGCGTCAACGCTTCCGCTTCGGTCTACGAGGGTACGTAGACAACACTTTCCCCTCTCGTTGCTATGCATCACCATGATCTTGCGTGTGCGTAGGAAATTTTTTGAAATTACTACGATCCCCAACACCGCATTGCTATGCGAGCTCGAAACGTGCCATGCGGTCTTGTTGCCGATTACTCTGGGCGCGCTTGAAGGTGTCTAGGTCTTTAATAGCTGAATTGGTGGATTTCCTTAAGAGGTTGCTTTGCGCTTCTGCTGCGAGGGCCGCAGTGTGCTCCTCCGTGCGAAGAGAGCGCTCTGTGTTTCCATTGACTGTGATGACCCCCCGAGGTCCTGGCATCTTGAGCTTGAGGTATGCATAATGCGGTACCGCATTGAATCTCGCAAATGCGGTTCGCCCGAGCAGTGCATGATAGCCATTGCGGAACGGGACTATATCGAAGATTAACTCCTCGCTTCGGAAGTTATCCGGGGATCCGAAGACCACTTCCAGTGTGACTGAGCCTGTGCAATGGGCCTCTACACCTGGTATGACGCCATTGAAGGTCGTTTCTATGGGTTTGATCCTTGAGGGGTCTATACCCATTTTGCGCATTATGTCCTGATAAAGAAGGTTCAGGCTGCTGCCGTCGTCCATAAGGACTCGAGTGAGGTGAAATCCGTCAATGATTGGGTCTAGGACCAGTGCGGCGAATCCGCCATGGCAGATACTAGTGGAGTGGTCCCTGCGCTCGAAGATGATCGGACAAGAGGACCATGTGTTAAACTTTGGGGCGACTGGCTCCAACGCATATACGTCCCTTAGCGCATGCTTTTGCTCCCTCTTGGGGATGTGGGTTGCGTATATCATGTTCACCGTCCGCACTTGTGGGGGGAACCTCTTCTGTCCTCTGGTGTTCGGCAGCCGGGGGTCCTCCTCGTCATTGCTATGCAACCCCTTATCTTTGTTTTCGGCATTTAAATTGCCGGCATGCTTGACCACCCAACAATCCCTGTTGGTGCTGTTGGCTGGCTTGTCGGGGGTGCCATGTATTTGACAGGAGCGATCGAGTGTACGGTCCAAACTGGATGGGCCCGGAGTTCTTCTTTTGAATGGCTTTTTCCGCAGACCGTGTTTAGAGCCTTTGAATCCGGCATTGACTGTCGTATCCTCGGTATTATCAATGTTGATGCGGCGCTTGTGTTTGTTGCGACGTGACCTGCCATTGCCATCCTGGGTATCCTAAGTACCATGGTTCTTTGATATATTATTGCTGCGAGCCAGCCAGCTGTCTTCTCCCGCGCAAAAGCGGGGCATGAGTGTCGTGAGGGCTGCCATAGATTTCGGCTTTTCCTGGCCAAGGTGCTGGGCGAGCCACTCGGCACGGATGTTGTGCTTAAAAGTTGCTAGGGCAACTGCATCCGGACAGTCGACAATTTGATTTTTCTTTGTCAGGAACCGTGTCCAGAATTGCCTGGCCGATTCCTCCGGCTGCTGAATTATGTGGCTCAAGTCATCGGCATCTGGTGGTCGCACATAAGTGCCCTGGAAGTTGTCGAGGAATGCGGCTTCCAGATCTTCCCAACAGCCAATGGATTCTGCTGGCAGGCTATTGAGCCAATGCCGAGCTGGTCCTTTGAGTTTGAGTGGGAGGTATTTGATGGCGTGTAGATCGTCAACGCGGGCCATGTGGATGTGCAGGAGGAAGTCCTCGATCCATACCGCAGGATCTGTTGTGCCGTCGTATGATTCGATATTTACGGGGTTGAAACCCTCTAGGATTTGGTGATCCATTAGTTCGTCTGTGAAGCATAGGAGGTGTGCAGCGCCTCTGTACTAGGTTATATCGCGACGCAGCTCAAATGAGTCTTGTCCGCTATGTTTGGCCCGGCCGGATTTACTTTTACTGTATCCGGTGTGACGGTTATCGTCTCGCATAGTGGCGCACCCTCGTGATCCGTAGATCGATCTTGCGTGTTTTGCTTTGTCCTCCAATACGTCTCGTTGGTCTGGCCTATTTCCCCATGCCTTGACATTTTTATTTGAGTGACGTCAGGGTGCAGGCTGAGCTTTTGGCTGAAATGCCTCTCTGTCGTGGCCACGGGGTGGCCGATCAGCCGCGTCATACGCTGGAGATGTAGGTTTTGGTGCTTCCTCCTCCAGTCGGGGTAGCAACCTGCGCTTTGGGTAACTCTTGGAGGGACGTTCGAGTTTATATTCCTCAGCCGCAAGGACTTCAGTACATCTGTCAGCTAGCAAATCTTGATCAGCTTGAAGCTGCTGTTGCTTTTTCTTTAGGCTATTTGCCGTGGCTATAAGCCGACGCTTGAAGCGTTCTTGTTCGACGGGATCCTCAGGCACGACAAATTCGTTATCGTCGAGGCTTGCCTCGTCTTCGGAGGGAGGCATGTAATTATCATTCTCCGCCTCTCCATCTACCGCTCTCTCGGGAGGGCTGGCTTCTCCATCCTCTTGCTCTAAATCTTGCTGGAGGGGATTGTTGTTATCTTCGGCACTGTCCGGAGTGCTATTATCTCCTGTGCCGGTATCACTGCTTTTGCCTTGGCGAGACTTAGAGCGGTGCCGTTGACGTCGGCGCTTGGGTTGCTTCTTGGAGGGGTCATCCTCCGTTGTCCCGTCGCCATTGCCTTCTTTGGGTGTGTCCACCATATATATATCATATGATGAGGTGGTTGTCCAGTGCCCTGTGGGCAGTGGTTCTTGTCCGCCTCCTGCATCGTCGTTCATGTCATTGATGTCTTCGGAGTTGAAGTCGAGCATGTCGGTCAATTCGTCGACAGTGGCTACTAAGTGGGTGGTGGGTGGGCGGTGAATTTCTTCGTCATCCGCATCCCAAT